>NW_008577389.1:0-5428 GCF_000257125.1 Entamoeba nuttalli P19
AACATCCATTGAGTTAAATATTTTCCATTTCTTCGTGTATTTCAAACAAATTCTTATTCAAAGTATTTTTCATAGCTTAAATTTGGTTAAGTGTATTCTTTGTTTTATTACTGTTTCATGTATTAATTCTACTGTTTCATGTCTTGGAAATACTGAGAGTCAATCAATAGAATAGTGTTATTTTGGAAAAATGAAAGAATTTGAAAGTTTATAAAAATGGTAATTTTTAATTTAAAGACAAATCAATAACTGTATAAAATGATCAACTTTTAATTTCAGTAAAGAGTTGTCTTCTTTTTATAAAGTTAAATTTCAAAAAATTAAGAAATGATATTATAAGAAATATTCATATTAGTTCATTCTTATTTTCCTGTAACTTAAAAATATATTTGTGTGTTGTGTTTATTAAATTTTTGCTATTTTGTATTTTCATGTAAATTGAATCATATTGAATTTATGGCTTTGTTAGGTATAAATTGTGTTAATTAATGGCTCTTTCTATTAGTGTCAAATACTATTTAATTTGTATATTCATATGTTAAAAACTGAATAGGATATGTATATATTTGATTAAAGAAAATTATTTCTAATAATACAGTTGTTTGTTGATAAGGAGTTATAATAATTGAGATACATTTCAGTTAAATGGATCGTAGCAGTAACAATAAATGAATTAAAATAATCAACATTTTTCAATAAATATAAATTTTTGTTGTTGTTTCATGAAATACAACACTATTATGATAATTAAAATAACATAAAAATTCATCAAATGTTTATTGAAGTTCCTTCAATTAATTGATACTATTTGATTGAATTGTTATTTATGTCATGATATCACTTGTTTGAAATTAATGCTAGATGTAAATTTTAAATTAGTTATTTTGAATTGATATACATGAGTTAATTATGGAAATTATCATTCATACTAACAATAACACAATATATAACATTTCAATATTTCAATATATTTTTTGTTTGTTTATTTCCATTAAAGAGAATAAAATTAATATTTTTAAAAAAATTCATTCAATAAATTCCTTTCTTAAAAATGTATTAATTCAATTAAATTTTAAATTATTATGTTAATAACTCATTATTTCTTTGTCTTTATGAAAACATTTTTCTTTTTAGTTTTTATTAATTTCAATTGTATCATTATCTTATTCATTAGTTTTATCTCTTTATTGGTTAATGAATATAATACTATTTTATTTGTTGATTCTCTGATTTTTCCTTGTTTGGTTTATTAATTATTTGATACTTCTTTATTTTAACAATTTATCTCTCATTAAACGTATAATATATGAAAAAAAGGAATACCTGATATGACAAATGAATTATGAAGAAACATTAGAAATGATTAGATTGATACTAACAATCAAATACAATTATTTTTCATTTAATTACCAATAAAATATACTAAAATAAATAGATAAAATACTAATTTAAAATAGTATAAAATATAGTATTTAAGTAGAATATCATTTCTTAAAATAATAAATTTTTTATTTTCAATAAGTATATTTGACAAAAATAAAGAAAAATGTTATGTAAATCAAACATCCGTTCAATTTAACTTAATGGAACAAGTAATGGAGAAATATTTAATGCCATTAACATATCTCTTAAACGAGGTAAAGAATTAAGGACATTTGGCATTTCATTGACTGAACACTTCTCTAACTTTATCCACGACTTCATTTTTGTAATATAGTCATTCTGGTTATCTGTTAATAAAGCTTCCCAATCACATTGAAATCCTTTAGGAATAACTCCAACTTGTTTAAATCCAGCACTAAGTAATAGTCCAAACATCCAATACATACCACACCCAGCAGTTCCTCTAGTCAAAGGCATAAAATTAAACCATAAATAACAAAATCGAAGAACTGCATCCAAGATTTTGTCTTGATCATCAGAGTGTTGAACAGTATAATATTTGTCAAGAGCTTTTTTCAATTCAACATCAAATATTTTATATCTTTTAGGAGTACATGGTGTTTTGATAGAAAACATACTTCCTAATTCAACTTTCTCAATCAATAACCAAGTACCTTCTAATCTTGTTCCTTCTTCATTTCTACAAATTGTTGTCATAAAGAAATTATCTCTCTTTAACACTTTTTGAACTTCATCAACAGTCTCTGCTTTTGCAACAAGTTGTTTCTTTTCTTTAGAAGCTCCACTTTCTTCTTCAAATAATTTCTTAAATAATCCAAAAGTACGTGGAAACATTGGCCAATAACGGGCAACTCTTGTTTGAGCTGTTTTTAATGTTGTGTTTGATCCAAAACCTTCTTCAAATTGTTGTCTTGGAAGTTTATCAATCCAAATAGCTCCATCAGCAGGTTCAGCCACTTGTCTAAATTTAACTAAAATTTCAGCAATTTCCCTCCATCCCATTTGTTTTGTTTGAAGAAGTTGAGCAATACAAATAGCACCTAAGCCACATGCCAAATATTGTCTTCCATTTTTACCAAATCCAAGTTCATTATATTGCATTTTATCACCAACTTTTATAGCTGGGATTAATAAGTCTTTAACTAATTCTTGTTTTACAGTTGTTTTAGTATCAATATCTTCAGTGGTAATTTGAAGAGGAACATTTCCAGGGGGATATTTTTTAACATTACCAATTGGAAGTCGTTTAGCAAAATTAACTTTCCATTGTGGTGGGAACCATTCTAAATCATATTCTAAAAATGGTTTATCTATCATCATTGCTTGGTATTTTGCTATTTCTCCAAAATACCATGATGCATTGTCTTTAGCTTCATATCCTAACTTTGCTGACTTTAAACAACTTCTATTCATTCCTAATGCTAAACATGCTGTTGCATTTAATCTATGAATATCTCCTGTTCTTTCTGGTGGACATATTGATAATGACCTACTAAGTAATGGTAAAGCTTCTTTATGTCTTCCTGCAGATGCTAATACATTAGCCATAACATAATATGATAAATGATTTGTTGGTGCTAGTTTCATTGCTTTTTCCAATAATTGTTTTGCACGAACATAACATCCAATATCCCTATATAATTGTCCTAAATGAATATATGGCTCAACATAATCTTCTTTAGTATTAATTGCTCTTGTATATGTATTAATTGATTCATCAACAAGTCCCATTCCATTATAACATAATGCTAATTCATTTAAAAGAGTTGCATCACCTGGTATTAGTTTTATACTTTTTTTAATATCTTCTGCTGCTTTATCAAAAATACCTAATGCATGGTATGCAGACCCTCTTTGTCTATAACAATCACCTTCTTCTGGTGTTAATTCTATTGCTTTATTAAAATCTTCTAATGCACTTTGTGTTTGACCAAGAGCTAATTTAACTTGTCCTCTTCTTTTATAAGCATCTCCACATTTATTATCTTTCTTTACAGCAAGATTAAAATCAGTTAATGCTTTTTGAAGATCTCCTAACATTGCTTTAGCACTTCCTCTTCCAAGATATCCTGCAAGTACATTTGGATGATTTTTTAATAATTGATCAAAATGTGTTATTGCTTCTTTTAATTTTCCTGTATTAACATAAAGATAACCTTTAGCAATTTCTCTATCTAATTCAATATCATTTGTTCCATTTGTTAACATTCCTCTTTGTGCAACATAATTAACTCGTTCCTCTTCATCTTCTTCATCTTGAGGTAAAGTTTCTTCTGGTAATGTATCTCCAATTTCAAATTGGACTTTTTTATCTGCTTTTGTATTTGGTTTAGCACGAACCGGTTTATTTGGATCTCTTGGAATTGGTTTTCCTTTCTTTTTCTTTTCTTCTTTATGCTCTTGTTCTTTTGGTTCTTCTCTTTTTTCTTCTTTTGTTTCAAGAATTTCTTGATTGACTTCCAAGTCATTTCCAACTTGTTCATTTCTATTTGTTTCTATAACAATAGGGATGTCTTCTTGTTCATTAATTGTTTCTATTTCTTTTATTGTTTCAATCTTCTTATTATTTTCTTTTGGATTTTCTTCTTTTTTTTCATTAATTTCTTTAGGATTTTCTTCTTTCTTTTCATTAACTTCCTTCTCTTCTTTCTTTTGTTCTTTTTTTTCTGTTATGTTATGGGAATGTTTATGGTGCTTTTCTTTCCTTTTTTTTTTTAATCCACAAATACTTTGTAAATATTTTTTATCTGAAATATTCACAACTCCATAATTTTCAATTTCAAGCACCAAAGTTCCTTGCTTTCTTTTCAAAATACATGGAACTCCTTCCTTCTTTCTTTCCATTTAATCTAATTTTTGAATTTTTAGTTTATTGAAAAGAAATTTTTTATTTTTTTCATAAGACATTCTTTCCATCATTTCATTTTTTTAGCTTCTATTTCTCTCATTAAACACAACTTAGAATAATGAAGAATAATATAAAGTTCATTTAAAATATTATTATAAAACATTGAAGGAATACTCTTCAGAAAGTAGATGAAACATAAACGAAGTAAAAGTATTAATTGATAACATTCTATAACAACAGAAAGTTAACACAACCATTTTTGATGATGTATAAAATAAGAAGATATATAAATATAATAAAGAAGAATTTTGATATTAAAATGTGAAGATTATTTAAAAACATAAAAAAGAAATTCATGAATGTAGACAACAGAAACAAAAACACATCATATTCATATAGAAAATAAAAAAAATTGAAAAATAGTCATGAATAACTAAAACAAACAAAATAAATGGAATTTGAAATAAATTTAATTGAATAAATGAAGGAAATAATTAAATTCTAAAGTAAGAAAATAAATTTAGAAACAATAAATTACAATAAGAAAATATATAAATTTAATGAATTTATTAATGATGATTAAAATAAAATAAATTTTTATAAATATTGTTAAATATTAAAAGAAATATAACAGATATAAAATATTTAATATAATTATAACAAATATAATATTAAAATTAATTGAATAATTTTCATTAAAATTTATTATCATCAACTATTATCTAACTGATTGTTGCACGTAAATTATTAAATAAAATAATAATGAAATAAAGCAATAATATTACAAAGTAAAAAATTGAAAAAAAAATATAACAAGTAAAACAAAAAGAGGAACATTACATTTATAGATAAAAAGAGTCAATAAAAATACCAAGAGAAAGGAATGAAGAAATTTAAAACAATATTTTTTGTATAAAAATATTATACTTAATCTGAGACACTGAGACTGTTGAATGAATTAATAGTGGAAATACTATAGAATAAATGAACAGAAGTTATTGAAATAATAAAACAAACATTTTGAATATTAAAGAGATATTGAAGAACAATAAGAAACTTCTCAAGTTATTGAAATGTATTAGATATTCTTATATAATCATGAAATAGAAAAAAAACTATATTAAATTCTAAATAAATAATTCAATTCTTCATTTTCAATTAATCAAGATTGAATCA
>NW_008577390.1:0-1753 GCF_000257125.1 Entamoeba nuttalli P19
GGTAGTTTTAATCCAATCATTTTCTTTGCTATATTTACTTATTTTTAAAACATTGTATCATTATCTTTTTTAAACTCTAGTTAGTCAATCAGCTTTTAATATTTAAGAAATGCAAGTGAAACACTTTTACTCATAAGTTATAAAAAAATTTAGGTACAATATTTTTTTTGAAAGTTTGATTTATTGAATATTAGAGACTATATCTAATGGATTAGTATGTGTTATAGAATTATTATAGACTTAGGACAGATAATATTTCTTAAACCTTTTTGTTTTTTATTACTCATAAACTTCTCCGAATGAAAAGACAGATAGAATATTACACATTAAAGGATGTTTAGGGAAACAACGGATTTAAATACACTATTCGATGTCAATAGAGGAGGAATTAATTGTTTCCAAAACACTTGTTGATTTAAAATGTCCAATTTGTCTTGAAATCCCCAATCCAAAAGAAAGTTTGTTTAAAAAGATTTTTGTTAAAAATAGATTATAATCATCACGTAGTGATTGAACATAACACTTGTGGCAAATTATTTTGCAAGAAGTGTTTGTATCAATGGTGGGACATCCAGAGAATGATGACATGTCCTTTTTGTAGAGGGGAATTTACAAATTCATTAACGATTAAACACACATCAAGATGCCTCTATTCGTTGTTGATGAAACAAGAAATTCGTTGTCCATTTTCAAAGAAATGTGGAACAACAACCACATTCGAAACACTAAAAGAACATCAGCTAACTCATCATCAGGAATTGATGATTGATAATAGAGATGAAAGAGACGATGACTACTTCGAAATTGACCAAATAAATCCACAAATTATCAAAAGTAGTGTTTGGGTAAATCCAAATGATCAAATTTCAGAAAGTTCGTACTCATTCCCAGTTATTATTAAATGGATATGTGAACTAACACCCTGGGAGATTTTGATATTTCCTCAAGGAGTTGATAAAATAGAAGAAAAGTGTGTCTCAGTATTTATTGGAGCAACCAATTCGGTCAAAAGGAGAGTTATTGTTGAGATTGAACTCAGACAAGACCATGTAACTATTCGAAAGAAAGCGAAACATTATTTTGAGCCTTACACTGGAAGACCTGGGTTTATGCATTTTTGTTCTTCTTCAGAATTAAACTTTAATAAACCCATTCAATGTCTTCTAACAATTGAATACCAATAATAATTTAATGTATTTATTATTATGATTCTTTATACCTTGTGAATATTAAACTTGGAACGTATCAAACTAAATCATTTTAGGAATTTTATTTTTGTATTTCCCATTTTTTGATTGTTTTAAGTTTATAATACAGTTGTATGAAACAAAATTGTTGTTATTTAAACAAACTTAAAAGTATAATTGAATTATTTTTTATTAAATATCTTAGTCTCAAAGAATGATCTATTTATAATTTCTGCTAAATTCCCGAAAAATAAAGAATTAATAAGGAAGTTTGAATATATAAGTTATAGTATTAAGAGAATCTATAAAACTATTGAGAACAAAGAACAAAGTAATTCCTTTGAAATAGGCTCAGGGAATAAATACAAACTATGCTTCATAGTTCTTGTAAAGGGCAAATAAAAAAGGGTTATGATCTAATAACTCTAAAAAAAGATCGTTTGTTTTTAATACCTCTCAATTAAATTTTTAATTATTCAAGTTCTATGAATTGTTCATTGTCAAATTGAAATAAGATTTAATACAATAATAAAGACACTCACATTGAAGGGAATGAATTATTGGAC
>NW_008577391.1:0-268 GCF_000257125.1 Entamoeba nuttalli P19
TTTCGTTTTGTTCATTGACATTTGTTTTTTGTTTTGTTAATACAAAAATTCATTATAAATGAAAGTTAGAATGAACGTAAAAAAAGTATAAACAAAAATAAGGGATTAAGAAATTTAGATAACGAACAGAGTTAATAAGTCCATAAAGAAAGTAATTTCAAAATTGGGTCAACGGCTTAGAAGAAAAAATAAGTTGTTTTATTAATTTATTTTTATTTTATTAACTACTTTAATTTGTGATCGAAGATGGCACGTCTGAAACACCACA
>NW_008577392.1:0-657 GCF_000257125.1 Entamoeba nuttalli P19
TTATTAAATGTATTTTATGATATGGTTATTTGATACATGATCATTAGATACATCAACTCATACTTTGGCTCTTGGGAAAATAAAATTAATATTCTTAATGAACATTAATATCATTTGATAACATCATTAGTATGATTAAGTATTGAACCATGTTTAATTTCACAAAAATGATCTATAGTTTATTTTAAAACAACATTTAACTTTGATACAGAGACATATAAGACTTACTATCATTTGAATAAGAGAAATAAGTTAAATTTGGTGTATGTTCAATTCCATTAACGATTTAATTGACTATTGATTCTATTGATTTAAAATTCATGTATAAAATTATTTATAGACTACTTAATGTTAGAAAACATAATAATTTAATATACATATATTATTTGATTGAATCGTTTAAAGTGTTATTATACAATTTTACACATATCAACAAAATCGTTAAGTGTTTTTTTTCATAATTAAATTTAATATTTATTTTCTCATGTTATGTTAAATATAGAGTACATCAGAAAACATATTCATAAAGATAATACAATAAAATATAGAGCTTGTGATTGAAGTAATTAAATAATTAGTGCTATTCAAATACAATTATTTTTCATAAAACCAACAATACATTAAAACAATAAGCAATTAATTAAGTGTTAATAGAAT
>NW_008577393.1:0-5022 GCF_000257125.1 Entamoeba nuttalli P19
AAATAATGAATTATTTCGTTATATATTACATAAACTAAAGTTTCATTCATTGAAAAGACAAGTTTTATTGATGAAAATAATTTAAAAATAGAATTACTAATTTAAGAACAAAGAAAAAAAAGAAAAAAAAGTTCAAAAGAACTGTTTTAATACTTCGATTTGACATGGAAGAGAACCAACGGTCTAAAGACCAACAACGAATTATCACACTGTTATTAAACGAACAATTTGAGTTAAGATCTAGTGTAATAAATTCCGAGATACTTGAAGAGGATGATTTAATTACTGACTCACTTACAAAAGGAGAACAAATTGTCAGTCGAATGGATAAAACTATTGGTTCAATTGCTTCTTTATTCAGTGGAGCACATACTACTATAGATGAGTTAAATAATAAATTAGAAGAAGCAACTAATAATAAAGTAGACAATACTATTGATTCATTAAAGAAAGATAAAATGTTACTACAAAATGCTATTGATTCAATCAACCAAGTTGGTGATATGTTAAAGTTAGCTAATGGAATACAAGAAAGAATTGGTAGTGTAAATACATTTGATGAATGTGTTAATTTACTTCAAGACTGTATTAAAATTTATCAATTTATGAATGATAGAAAAGAATATCAATTTTATAGTTCACATGAAATAGATACAAAGAATCATTTACAAATAGTTTATGATAAAACATTAGTATTTTATAATGATTTATTTGTTGAGATTAGTAAACCAGAAAGTGTTTCACAAATATTATCAAAAGAGTCTTATATTGGAACAGAGTATCTTCAAATGTTAAAGAAAGCTATGCCAATAATATTTGAAGCTGGAACATTATTAAGAGCTAATGCTCATGATGTTTTTGCTGTAATATTTGAGAATAGAAAAGAGTATTTATTAGAAGTTATTCAAAGTATTACTTTACCAGTATTAACTGAAAGTGATGAAGTTATAGAGTATACAGTAGGATATACTAATGGTAAAAATGCATTTATTACTACTATGAAGCATGTCCTTTCTTTGTTTCAAAACGAACGTATTTTTCAGCAAGATATTCTTCAAAACGATTTTGATAAATTTTTTGTTGGGACCACTGATGAACCATTCACTGCTTTTATTGATTTATATACATCATTTGTTTCAACATTACAAACATTGGATACTCCATTTATTGTTTTCCCATTACTTGATATACTTGAAGTTTATGAAAATATGAAGGCTGACTTCACTAATGCACTTAAAATAAATGAAGATCCAAAGAATAAGTCAAAAGGATTTATTGCGTTAGAAAAAGGATTTAATGTTCTAACGTCATCATTTACATTTGGTAGTGATAAAAAAGAAGAAGAAGAGGAGGAAGATGATTTATATGTTGAAGATACAACAGGAGATAAAAGAGACTCTCAAACTAAAAGAGTAGATGCATTATTTGATACAATGTATACAAATGTTAAAACATTGTTAATTAAATTTAGAGATGAAGTCCTTATAGATTCTACACTAAATAAAATATTTTCATGGACAGAGAGTAGTATTCCAGTAGATGGAACAGTATCTCAACTTGCAGCTGATACAATGCATTATCTTTCTAAATTAGAGAAATACCTTCCACAATTATCTAGTTATATTAGTAGAATGTATAGAGAAGAAAACAAACAAAATAGTAATGGAACAGAAGATGAGGGATATGTAGGAATGTTTGTAGATGTGTGTATTCAAAATTTATGCCAGATGATAGAGGCAAGAGCATCAAAAGAAAAGTCCAGACTAGGAAAAATATTTAAAATAAATAACTACGCATTTATTATGAATGTGTGTATGTTAGATGGATTTGAAAAATTATTTGGAAGTAGTTTACAAAAGAAAATAGAAAGTGACTTTTCAACAAAAAAAGAAAATGCAATCCACGAATATAAAGACTCTCTTCAATCAATTTATGAAACTTTAAATGCTAGACCTAGTAAAAGTGAACAAATTAAGAAAGCTTTTACTTCATTTAATAAAGATTTCCAAGCACTTCATACAGTATCCAGTGGATATTCAGTTTATAATGACCAATTAAAAGAGGAGCTAAGAAGTGTATTAAAAGAACAAATATTAGAACCATACACTCTTTTCTATAATAATTATGAAAAAGTTAAATTTACTCAAAATCCTACTAAATATTTCCTTTATACTCCTCAAATGGTTGAGCAATGTATTAAATTAATGTTTGAAGCTAAAACTGATGTTAATGGTGAATCAAAAGAACTTACGGATTACATTCCTGACTTCCTACAAAATGTACCTCATTTTGTTCCTAAAATGTCTACTATTACTTCTTTAGCTACTCCTTTACAAAATCTTCCACAACACTTAAAAAATCTATCTCATAAACCTGTGGATATTGTTAAAGAAACTCCAAAAGTAATTAAAAACCCATTGAAAAGTACTAAGAAGTTTATTAAGAATATTAATCCATTCTAAGTGAATTTTTTTTCTTTTTGACTTTAAGAACCATTTGGGTTATTTATTTTCATATACACTTAGCTCAGAAGAAGTTTGTCTTGAGAATGAATGAATTAAATGTGACTCTTTATCAAAAATTACCCCTTTCTGAATAAAATAATTTTGTTGTTCGTTTGTTAATTGAATAGAATCTAAAGGATATGTTTTATGTTCTTCAGCCATTCTTTTGACAATTAAAAAATATTTTTCAAATTGACTCTGTTCGATATAAATCATTGAAACACATTTAGATTTAGAATCACTTGAATTAATACACCTAATTGCAACTGTTTCATTTTGGTGTTGTATGTTAAATGATTTACATAATTTCTTAATATAACTATAATCAAATGAATAAGAAAGTGTTGTGTTTTGTACTTGTTCACAATATCTATTAAGTACATTAAGGAACATGTCTTTTACTAAAGAATTAAAAGTATAGCAAGTGATATAACTATCTCCTAATTGATAATTTCCTTTCATCATTTCTGGATTTTGAGCTACAACACAATACCTTTTCATTTCTCTTTTAATGAAAGAACTGTACTTTCTCAATACAAATGTTAAACAAGTTTGTATTGGTATTTCAAATGAATATTGTGTTTTAAAATTCTCAAATGAAATAAAGTCGTTTATTGCAAATGAATGAAATTGTTCATTATCAAATGTATAATTAATTTTTAATGGTTTTACATTTAAAGAATTAATATATTTTATAATGCCTTCTTTATTACATTCATTTTCTTGTTGAAAAATAATTCTCTTATTTTGTTGGTCAATAACAAATTGAGCATGAAATTTGTTTTCAAGATAAAGAGGGAGTAAATAATTATAAAATGCATTATCTGCATTATTTATATTAACCAATTGAATACTTTCAACATATGGAACACTACGTTCAATAACCGATTCAATATAATGTAACTCATTTGATTTAAGTTTATGATCAGGAACAATAAATAAAATATCATCTTCTATTTGAATATTACTTGAAAAGAGTTTTGTTGTTGTCTCTTTATAATATCTCAATCTTACTTCATCAAACACAACTGGGAAATATATTTGTGCCTCTTTTGGAATAACTTGAATATTTCTATAAATTTCATTAGGAACTTCTTCTTCTTCATTTCCCCAAATAAGTTGAGTAACTGCTTTCATCATCAAATTACGTTTATGAAAAACTTCAATTATTTTTCTTAAAAATTATTAAAAAAGAAAAACAAAAATTAAATTAAAAACCCTAAAAAAAAATGAAAAGAATTTAAAAAATTCAGTTGGTGGTTGATGAGTGCAAATGATCCATTATGGAAAGTTAATGATTTTAAACCAGAGGACAATCCTAATGGACTATTAGAAGAGAGTAGTTTTTCTATTTTATTTCCAAAATATCGAGAAGCATATTTAAAAGGGATGTGGTATGTCATAAATAAAGCTTTAGATGAAGTTTGTTTAAAAGGAGAACTTGATTTAGTTAAAGGTATTATGACAGTTAAAACAACTCGTAAAACATGGGATCCATTCATTATTATTAAAGCACGTGATATGTTGAAGTTATTATCAAGAGGAGTTCCAGCACAAGAAGCAATAAAAGTTCTTCAAGACCAATACTGGTGTGATATCATTAAAATTGGTAATATGATTAAAAATAAAGAACGATTTGTTAAAAGAAGACAACGTTTAGTAGGTCCTAATGGAGCTACCCAAAAAGCAATTGAAATATTAACAGGATGTTTTATTTTAATTCAAGGTAAAACAGTAAGTGTAATTGGTTCACCTTCTGGTATTAAAATGGTTAGAAAGATAGTAGAAGATTGTATGGACAATATTCATCCAATTTATAATATTAAAGCATTAATGATTAAAAAAGAATTAATGAAAAACGAAAATATGAAAAACGAAGATTGGTCTCGTTATATTCCTCAATACTCAAAGAAACAAAATACTAAACCTGAAAAATTAAAAGAAATTAAGAAAAAGAAAAAAGAATTAAAAAAGAAAATTATAGAAAAGAAGAAAAATTATTCTCCTTTTCCTCCTGAACGAGATGATTGATTGATTTTTATCATTTTATTTTTACCTTAGATTCTATTTTTGTTATTAATTTATATCATTATTCATACATTCTTTATTACACTATTTTACTTCTTCTTTTTATTCCTTATTTTCTTCTTAAAATCTTAAGGATTCTTTTTGGTTTTTAATTTATAAAGTAAAATAACGAATTGCATTATAAAGTACAATAGCTCTATCTGATAAAATCAATAACTATAAAACTCTTTACCTCTTCTTTCTTAAATACTCTTTTCATTTCTATTTAAGTAAACCTTCATCTAGTTTAGAATTATTATATTACTTCTTCTTTTATTCTTTATATATTATAATAAAATACAATTAATGAATTAATATCTATAAAAAAATTTACTGTTGAAAACGATAACAACATTCTTTTGTTTAGTATTTTTTATAAATAAATGAAAGTTGTAGATTTTTATTTTTATTCTCTTTTTTTATTTTAATGAATATTTACGTTATATAAAAC
>NW_008577394.1:0-397 GCF_000257125.1 Entamoeba nuttalli P19
TAGCTCAGTCGGTAGAGCGCGCGGCTCTTATCTCGCCGTCTTTTTTTTTCTTTTTTTTTCTCTTTTTTTTTTGTTATTTTCTTTATTTTTTTCTCTTCTTTTTTTTCTCTCTTCTGATTTTCTTCATATTTTACTCATTTTTTTCTTTTCAAATTTTATCCGTTTTATCATTACCAACGTGTGTTGGTGAAAATAAATATTATTTTTATTTATATGTTGTATAAATATTTTGAAATATATTATTTTATGAATTATATTTATACTCTTGTCTGTATTTAATTATTTTATTTTTTGTTTCTCTTATTTTTATCTATTTATATTTATTTCTCTGTTTATATCATTGTATTCTTCTTATTTTCTCTATATCATTATATTCTTCTTATTTTATTATTCTTCT
>NW_008577395.1:0-3589 GCF_000257125.1 Entamoeba nuttalli P19
ATAGAGTTCTCTTTTTAGTTAAAAAATAAAAAACAAAAATTTGTGATTTGAAAAATGAAATTTCTTTATTCTGAACTTTCACAACCAATATCATAAATCACATTCACCAATAGTTTTTGTTTATAAATTCCCATTTTGAAACCATCCATTATTAACACACATTCAACTGCTTTTGGTGGTCCATATAAAGAAACTAATTCATTATGAATTTGAAGATTTTTATTTTCATCTAATCCTAAGAAGACACTTACTTGGACAGCTTTTGGATTGTTAATAATTATAGATATTCTATTTGGTAAATTCGTTACTTATAATAAACGTTATATGAAAAACAAACTGTGCTAAATCATTTGGTGTCAAAAGTAAAGATACAGACAATGAACAGTCACTATCAAAGGACTGGAAAACTGCTATTAACTGATCACCTTTATCCCCACAACCAAACTTTGTTAATACAGATTTAATAACTTCAATTTTAGAGGCAGTGTTCTTACCATAAATATCAAATGTAAAACGAGTAAACTGAGGTTCAACTGAACTCATATCTTTTTCAACTGAAGTAATAATTTTAATATTACTACATTCTTTTTCAAATTGGTTTAATACAATTAATGCATTTCCAGAATCAATCATGTTAAATGCTTCAGAAGATAATAAATCTCCACAGAAAATATACCCACCTTCAATTGCATTTTCAGAAGAGCAAAGTTGAATATAAGACCCAATACGTTCTGGACATATTTTACTTCCATACAAATTCATTTTATCAATTCCATCAGAAGCAGATTCTACAAGACTAAAGAAATCAGCAATTCCTATTCCCATATTTTCTTGTGGACCACTCACTTTATAAGTCACATAATCACAGTCACTTGCAACAGACATTACGTAGTTTATTGTTTTATTCTTTTCAAGTTTAATTTGTGAAGGGACAGATGAGATCCAATAATCTAATACTTTTGATTTATCACCAGTTAAAAATGTAAAATACTCTCTCGTTGGATTTATATTATTTCTTCCAAGATAACTTGGTAATTGTCTATTTACATAAATAACATCAGAATCTCCTTCTCTTAATAACGCTTGTTGTTTTTCTCTTTTCTCTTCTACTAATGGATTTGTTTTTTGTGAAAGAGCTTTTCTTCCTGGATTTACTGGTGGTACTGCTGGTGGTTGATTACTTGATGAATTGGGATTATTAGATAAAGAACTAATAGGAACAGAAGCGTCTGGTGCTCCAATAGTTTTTTTCATTTCTCCAGCCATTGCCATTTGCAGAGGATTCATTCCTAACGGTACTTTCTTTGGTTTAATAAGAAGGTCATCATTATTATTTGATGCTGGAGAAGATGCCATTGGTGTTTGAATTTTAGGAGACATAATACTTTCAGGTATACCCTTTGTTTTTAATGAGTCAAGATAAGACCTTTTAGTACTTTCAGGATGAATTGAGTTTTCGATATGTTTAATAAAATCAATAAGTGTTGATGGGTTATCAACCTCAATGAGATATCTCCTATCTCCTTTTTTATCTTTTGAATTAATTGCTAATACACACTTTCCTTTAAACTCATCAGACGCATCTTCTACATTGGCATCAACACTTAACTCAATACATCCTTTTGCACTTACTGAATCTTTATTGTCAAAATACCATAATTTTTTATCTTTTAAAACGAAGTATCTTTTTTTCCAATTTTTATATCCACCACCTTCTTTTGTTCCCCATGATTCATATTCACATGGCATAAGTTGAGCAACACTAACATTCTGCATATTTAATCTTCCATTTTTCAAGTTTCTTTTTTTTTGTTTTCTAACTC
This sequence comes from Entamoeba nuttalli P19, assembly GCF_000257125.1. Taxonomy (NCBI): domain Eukaryota; phylum Evosea; order Mastigamoebida; family Endamoebidae; genus Entamoeba; species Entamoeba nuttalli. The sequence goes on from NW_008577395.1 coordinate 1,824, forward strand.
AATTAATTATTGATTTTTTATTTAATAGATGTTATATATAGCAAATATGAAAAAAAGAAAAAAATAAAAAAAATATTTTTATAAAAAGAAAATAGAAAAAAACTAAAACTTTTAGGAAAATTAAGAACTAGGGTTGAAAGAAGTCAATCTGTGTTGCAGATGGTTGGACCAGTCACAAAACCAAAGATTGTCAAGAAATATACAGGACACTTTAAGAGATTTGATTCTAACAGATTCCTCCGTGTTAAAGCATCCTGGAGAGTTCCAAGAGGTATTGATAATAGATTAAGAAGAAAATTCAAGGGAACTAATCTTCTTCCAAAGATTGGATATGGAAGTGCTAAGGCTACTAGAAATATGCTTCCATGTGGACTTTATAAATTCCCAGTTCGTAATACAACTGATCTTGAAATGATTATGATGCAAAACAGAAAATATGCTGCTGAAATTTCACATGCTGTTTCTGCTAAAAAGAGACAAGAAATTATCCAAAGAGCTAAGATTCTTAATATTAGAGTTCTTAACGCTGAAGCTAGAATTAAGAAACAAGAAGTCTCCCAATAAATTGATCGTGAATTTTTTTCTTATTTAATTCTTTTTATAACATTATCTTAAAATAAAAATTGTTTTTATAATTTGTTTTTAATAAGAGAATAACAATTTAAGAATAGCAAAAATAAAGAAAAATAACTCAAAGTAAACAACTTTTAAGAAAAAAAAAAGAATTTTAAATAATTTTAACAAAAAATAAAATTAGTTGAAATAATGATTGAAAAGAAGTAAAGTTAGTAATAATACTTATTTGCAATAAGTAAAATCGTTGAAATAATCTTTAGAATCAACAACTTCTCCTTCATCAATTTTAGCTGTTTCATTAATAATATCTTCATTAAAATTAGAAGTATCAGTTTTATCTTTTAAAACAGGAACAAAAGGAGGAGATAATTTCTTTTGGAATAATCCTTCCCAGTCAAATCCTTTAAACCAACAATGTGACTTAATACGATTTGGGTCTGTTAAACGTTTTTCTGGATCTTTTTCTAATAACATAACAATACATTCTTTACAATCTGCTGATGGATAAGAAGCACTTGGAAAAGAGACAGGGTCATGAATAATCTTTTGGAATAATTGTTGAATATCTTCTGAAGTAAATGGAGCATGTCCATGAATCATTTCATAAATTAAAATACCAAATCCCCACCAATCCACAGGTTCTGAATAATCTTTACCAACAACAACTTCTGGGGCGAGATATTCTGGTGTACCACAAAAAGTACTTGTAGTATTTTCTTTTGTAACATTTTCTTTAGAAAGTCCAAAATCAGTTAAACGAAGATAACCATCAGCACCAATTAAAATATTTTCTGGTTTAATATCACGATAAACAATATTTGATGAATGAAGATGTTCTATTGCAAGTAAAATTTGAGCTGCATAAAATTTAGCATCTTCTTCACTTACTTTTCCATTCTTTTGTAAATAATAATAAAATTCACCTCCAGGACAATAATCAATAATATAAAATAAATGAGTTGGTGTTTGGAATGAATAATATAAATTTACTAAGAAAGGATGATGTAATTTAGAGAGGATACGTCTTTCAGACATAGTATGTTCAATTTCTTCATATTCAATAATTTGTTTTTTTTCAATAGTTTTCATTGCAAATATTTCATGAGTAGAAATCATTTCAACTAAAAATACTTTTCCATAAGCTCCTTTACCTAATAAACACTTAACATCAAAATCTTTTTGTGTTACTG
>NW_008577396.1:0-3407 GCF_000257125.1 Entamoeba nuttalli P19
TATTAATTATTTTTTTTTAACTCTAAAATAATATATCTTTATGTTAAAACATATGCTTTTCATTTTATTATTTGTGACTCTAAATTCTTATGCCTTGTATTATCCATCTAATCCTAATATCCCATCAATGAATAAAATAAAATATGATTACCAATTACCCTTTGATTTAATTGATTTGAAAACAGAAACAAAAGACCATGAAATTGTCCATTTGTATTATGGAATTCATCCTAATTCTTCTCAGTTGTTAGTATTATTCCAAAGTAATGCAGGTTGTTTTCTTGATAGATTATTTCTCCTTAAATCTTTTTATTCTAAATTCAATATAAGTGTAGGAATATTGTCATATCGTGGATATGGAAGTTCAACAGGAAAACCATCTGAACAAGGATTTATTGAAGATGCACTAGCCTCTCTTTCTCATTTAAACAAAGATGGAATTCCTATTCAAAACATCACCATTTTGGGAAGATCCATTGGAGTTGGTGTTGCATTAAGTGTTGCTCAAATACTTCCTGTAAAAAAACTTATTCTTGAAAATGGATTTACTAGTCTTGTTGAGTTTCTTCCAAATTTACAAAACAATGAAGTTATGATTCGTGACCCATGGCTAAATGAACAGAAGATTGAGACAATTAATAAGAAAACTTCAATTTTATTTTTATTATCAGAAGGAGATGAAATAGTTCCACCTTGGATGACAAGAAAAATGGAAATGAAAGCACGAAGTATGGGTATTCAAACAAGGTTAGTTTCATTTCCAGGAGCAAGACATATGCAACTTCCTTATTATGATAATTATTATCGAGTAATCAATGAATTTTTAATTGAACAAAAATAAGGAGACTTTTCAAAATAAGATGAAAAGAAAAATAAATATATTGATGTTCTTTTAAATAAGTCAATCAAGACATGATTATACTAATAACATTATTAATTTGTTTTGTTTTAATCTCTGTTTTAGTTTGGTCAAAAACAAAAAAACAATATTATCAATTTGGAATCGGTAAAAAGGAATTAAGAGATAAACTTGGAAAAGTTCTTTTTAATACTGAAGTTAAATTAATTGTTTCTACTACTGTAATTGAAGGAATTATTGAAATGTATATCGACAATGATGTAATGATATTCACCCCTTTAACTTATGATATTTTAGGTCCAAACGATGTAGTTATAATTCCATTAAAAGAACATATTGAATTGTATCAAACTTTTGGTCCTATTAAATGGGATCAAAGAAATTTATTATTGATTCAAAATAACAATAGAATTTCACAATTCCATTCTGACCGTATCTTTCTTCGTTTTCGTTACTCTCACGAATTAGAAATATGGTATGCATTCTCTCAAAAATCAATGAAAATTCCTTTTCCTTTATTTACTCCATCTTTGAAAATAGCTGATTTTCTTTGTTACATTACTTGTCTCAAAATATATTATTTAAATCATCAACTGGATTGGTTTAACTCAATAATACCTTTTAGGTTCATTCCTTTCTTTAAAATTCATTCTATAACAATTCAAACTATTCCAACATCTCATTCTAAAGTCTTAACTTCATTTGATGGTTCTATTGAAATTGAAATGACATTTTCTTCAAAAAATTGGAACTTATTCAAACGTTCTTTTATTCTTCTTAAATTTTCATTATTTGCAATCCCTTTCACTCTTAGAATTCCTTATCTCTCAACTTCATTTCATTTAAGAATGGATCAACTTGGATCTAATCATTGTTGGCTTGAGATTTTACCTTTTCAATTCTGTGTGATTATTTTTACACTTGGTGATTATCTTATACTTCCATTAGTCTCTCTTGTACTCAATTTATTACTATTCATTCTTTCTTCATACTTTATTGGAAAAGTTTATGAGTTCCAAATCAAAAAATGAACATAATGTTTGTTAAATTATCATCTTGATAATTATCTTCACTGAAAGACAGTTTTGGGTTTTGAAGATAAAACTAAAAAAAAACATTATTTGAAATATGAAAAGAGTATGGAATGGTATAGTTCAGTGGATGGGAAAGAAACCAAAAGTTGAAGACAAACCGTCAGACCTAGTTTTACCTGCCGAAGAAATGGAAGAAAGTTTATTCTGGGAGTTATTAGTTATTTTGAGTGAAATGAAAGAGTGTGGTTGTTTTGAAGAGGGAAAGGAAGAAATTATGAAATGGCAACAACATTTTGAAAACCAAATGAAAATTAAAGAGTATGAAGAAAAAAGCATCCTCAAAAAAACCCCAGAAGAAATTACTGTAGAGGAAAATGCAAAGATAGAAAATTTAGAAAAGAAGATGGTTGATGTGTCAAGAAAACTTGAACAACTTGAAAAGGAGGTTTCTTTTGAAGATAATAACACAATTAACAACGACTCAGAAGACGAAGAAATTCATAAATCAAGTATTTTTAGAGATCATTATAACAAAGAAAAAATTGTACGTATTGCACAATTAAAATAAAAAAGTAATAATAATATCATTTGCAAAGAAAATTGATTGATTTTTATTATTGATTTAATGTTGATAAGTCTAATAATTCATTAACTAATTTAGTATCATCTTGTGATGTTGCTAAATGTTCCAAACATTCTCTAAATGCAGGAATCTCTTCATATGTTGAATGGTTAATAGCAATTCTAAGAAGAACAATAAGGGTTAAACACATTTTATGCATTACCAAGTCAGTTGTATAATTATTTTGTCTACATAATGATGGAAATACATCAGAAAGCATTACATTGAGATCATTAATATATAAATATTTATCAGCTTCTTTTTGAGAATAAAGAATATTCAAAACATCAAGACAAATAGAATACATTGATTCTTTATATTCAGTAAATATTAATTCTAATATTAGTCCTTGAGTTAATCTTCCACTTGAGAAAGACTCACTTTGTATAATATTGGAAATACACTCAGGGTATATTACTAGAATTTTATGAATCAATAAAAATCCATTGTTTAATGTTTTTGTTGGGTGTTGGTCTTCATCTAATACCATGGATATAGTATCACATATTTTATTGACAATGTCTTCACTTGGTTTTTTATCTTGGAGCGATTTCTTGAGTAAACTTAAAGTCCAATCAGTAAATGGTCTTTCAAAATAGAATGGTAACTTGATATAAATATCTTCTAAACGACTTTTAATAAATGTTTCATAAAACTCTCTTTTGTAATTCAAATATAATACCAATCCTTTTAACGCCAATCCTTTTTCCTCTTCTGATAATTCATCCTCAAACACCATCTTATAATATAATTTTGGAAGTTCATAATCCATTTTTTCATGAGTTTCTAATACATCAATAGAACTTTCAAGTTGATTAATTAATTCTTCAAATTCATTTGACTGCTCTTCGGACATATTTGAAAATTAAATTATATTTTTTGAAGTTCTTTT
>NW_008577397.1:0-201 GCF_000257125.1 Entamoeba nuttalli P19
TTGTTTCTGTTCCTGGAGGTAATTCAATAAATCCTTTTGCTTCTTCAGCTGTTTTAGAAGCAAAATACCATAATCGATTTTCTTTTAATACAAACCATCTTTTTTTCCATGTCTTTACAGACCCTCCTTGTTTCTTTCCCCATCCTTCAAACAGTGCAGGTCTTAATGATTCAACACTGATTTTCAATTCTTCTGACATTT
>NW_008577398.1:0-1891 GCF_000257125.1 Entamoeba nuttalli P19
ACCTTCTTCTTTCATCAATTCATCATGAGTTCCTTGTTCTACTACTTTTCCTCCAGAAAGAACAACAATAATATCAGAATCTTTTACAGTTGATAATCTATGAGCAATAACAATTGATGTTACTTGTTTAGCAATCTTGTCAATTGCTTGTTGGACAATCATTTCAGATTCTGAATCAAGTGCTGATGTTGCTTCATCAAGAATAAGTAATTCAGGTTGAGTTATTAATGCTCTAGCAATAGCAATTCTTTGTTTTTGACCACCAGATAAGGAAGTTCCTCTTTCACCAATTATAGTATTATATCCTTGTGGGAGTTGACAAATGAAATTATGACAATTAGCCATTTTAGCAGCTGCTACAATTTTATCCATATTTTCTGCAACAAGATTTCCTCCATTTTCTAACTGATCATCAGTCCAGCTTCCACACATACCACTAACAATATTTTCTCCAATAGTTCCAGCAAATAATAATGGTTCTTGTCCAACATATCCAATTTTATTTCTTAATGTCGCTAAATTAAATTCTTGAATATTTCTTCCATTAATTTTTACTGTTCCTTTTTCTGGTTTATAGAAACGTTCAATTAATTGAATGACTGTTGATTTTCCACAACCAGATGGTCCTACAAGTGCAACAGACTTTCCTTTTGGAATAACAAAACTTGCTCCATCAAGAATAACTTGTTCTGGTCTTGTTGGATATCTAAATTTAATATTGTCTAACTCAACTTGGTCAATAGTAAAGTTCTTTTCACCTTCTTCACTGAATGGATCTTGTGGGGATTTTCTATCTATAATTTTAAAAATACTTTCAGCTGCAACTTTTGCATTCCCAAAGTCTGCCATATATGTTGCAGCAAATCCTACTGACATAGCACCAAAGATAATAGAACATAATGCTTTCATAATGTCTGGCATTCCTGAAGGATCTTTCTTTAATTCTTGACCTGCAACATACATTAATACAGAATATTTCCAGAATATAAATGCATGTACCCATCCAAGAACAAGTCCATTAATAATTGAAGTAAAAGGTGCTCGTTTAGCTGGTTTAACAAGATAACTACAATACTTTTCTTTGAAATAATCTTCTTTTGCTAACATTTTAATTGTTTTTATATTTTCAACAACTTCTGTCATAAGATTTTCTGCATTAGCATAGATTTTTGTTTCTGGTCCAGCAAATCCAACTGAAATTCTTAATTGAATATATGTATTAAATACAATTAATGGAACAAAGATAGTAGAAACCCATGATATTTTTACATTTGTGATATATCCAAGAATAAGTCCAATAATAAGTGAGAATGAACAATGGATCATTGTTCCAATCAAATTTCCTGTTACTCCATTTAATTTAGTTGCATCAGCTGCAAGTCTTCCTGCAAGTCTTCCTGTTGAATTTTCTTTTTTATCAAACCATCCTATGTCTTGTCTACAAATTGCATAAAATGATAATTTTCTTACTCTATATGTCAAAAATTCTCCTGACATCATAAAGAATGCTTTGTGTAAATAAGTTGAGATAAACATTGCTCCAGATATGCCAAGGAAGATATAGAAGTATTTCATAATTTCACTATCATCAGACATTCCAGTTAAATAAACAGTAACAAGCATACAAATTGCTTCTGCTAAGAAATATGCAAAAATTGGGAATAAAGCACCATATATCATTGATCCAATAAATCCAAGAATCATCCATGGAACTTCTTTGAGATTTAATCGGAAGACTCTACCAAATACAAGGAAATGTGCACTAAATTTTTGCCAATTAGTTCTATGATCATCATCAACTTCAATATATGTTTTATCAACTTCAGTTTGATCTGGAACAACATCTTCTTCTAAGTCTTCATCATTATCAAATTTCTCTTGTTGTTTCTTT
>NW_008577399.1:0-619 GCF_000257125.1 Entamoeba nuttalli P19
ATATGGACAACGAATACGTTCCATCATTTCCGCTTCTTGCATAAAATTAGGTAATAAATCCATCATATCTACTAAATCACTTTTCATTACTTTAACTGCAACATCAACTTTTCTCCATTCCGCACGATAAACAATACCAAATGTACCACCACCAATAGGTGGATGTTGTAAATGAATTTCTTCATAATCTAATTTAGTAGAAAGAGCAGATTCAACTTGAAGATTTAAATAAACATGGAATTTAGATACTTTAGATTTTCCTTTTTTCTTTTTTGAGTCTGAGTTATTGGATGATCCTGATTTACCACTTCCTGATGGAGTATTTTTTTGAGTATTTAATGAGGTATGAGAATTTTTTTGAGAAGAAGATCCGTTAGTTGAAGAAGAACGAGATTTATTATCACTTTCACTATTTTGACTTGATTGAGAGTTTTGAGGTATTAAATCAGGATTTTCTTTTTTAATTTCTTTAATAATATTTTGTAATTGACCATAACGTATTGTAATAGGAATTTTTTCATTTAATACAGTTGTACAACGTGCAATAAATGAAATAGTTAATTCAATACTTTCAGATGGATGAACAGTACCAGTGAATGGTTTACACATAATTTCATAT
>NW_008577399.1:629-5164 GCF_000257125.1 Entamoeba nuttalli P19
AGGATAATCACCAGAATGGAATGTAAAGTGTAGATTTTCTTTCCAATTATTTGTTAAACTGATTGTTGTTTCAATTGGTTCATCTATTTCAGGTCTTTTATCACCAAAATCAATGTTTGTTGTTGAGAATGAAAAATAAGGATTTTGTTGTTTTAAATCAATAAATTGAGAATTTGTTTTATCAAATGGAATGATAGTATTTTCAAAGATTACTAACTTTTCATCATCAATTTCTTGTTTAATCTTTTTAGTTAATTTTATATAAAGAAGTATTAAAATAAGTAATAATAGGAAAAAGAAGATCCAATAAATAAGAACTAATGTTCCCCAATATTTTAATTGTCTTACTAATAATGATTGAGATGAACAATGAGCTTTGTCTTGACTATACCATCCTGGTTGACACTCACACTCTATGCAACCATCTCCTCCATCACATTCTTCTCCTTCATCTAAATTTTTATTACCACAACTAGATGGTAAACAATCAAGTCGTGCTTTTGAATATTTCTTTGTTCCATTTACACACACACAATGATCACATCCATATCCTCCATCACATTCTTCATATTCATCAATTTTTCCATTTCCACATGTTGGAACAGCACATTTAGTAGAAATTGAGCCATTGACTTTAACGGTCATTGGTTGTGTGCCATATCTACAATTACAAGCATTTGTACATAAACTATCTTGATACCCTTCAATAGATAAATCACATTCTTCACCATTATCTAATTTACCATTACCACATTTTGTGCATATTTCATCAATAAGCGTATAACCATTATAACACTCACATCGACCAGAATAAGGAGAACATTTACCATTTGATCCACATTCTTGTGGACATGTAATATCAAAACTAACTCTTACATTTGCCTTATATTCTTCAGTTATTCCAACAAACAATAAATAATCATATTCATGACTAATTGTGATAGTCATTTTAGCCAATTTTGAATCTGTACTACATCCATCTGTTCTCGTTAAAACACATTCAGTATGAGATGAATCGCTACAATCAACATTAGAAATATCTTCATCATAAGAAGTATATCCATAATCACTTGGTTTATACCTAATCAAATTAAGTGAAACATCATAATCTCCTGTAGAATTACAAGATGAAATTACAATTGTATGGTCAGCACCAGGTATTCTATACCAAAATCCTTTTACTTTATTCTTATTACAAACAGAATTTGATTGAATAGCATTATCTAAGTCTAAATCAACATAATAATTTCCTTTAATAATATTTTGCCATCTTACAATGGAAGTGGTGTAAGAACATACATGTTTTATTTCTTTAAAATAAATATTATATCCTCCCATTGGTTGACTTGCATATTTAGAATGGATAAAAGCGAAAATGTTACTATTTGCTGTTCCTTCATAATAAATTCTTGGTACTCTTACATACTTACTTGTTCCTCCATTTCTCATAATACATTTAACTCTATAACTAAGGTCAGTAGTTGATGGGCATTCATTTTGAATGAGAATAGCCATATCACTACCAATTTTCTGTTGAGTTGTATCATAGTAGTTTCTAGTTTCTGCAGAATAATTATTTTCAACTTCTATCATAACCTTTGAAGCTTTCTCAAAGGTTATATTAAACCAATATCCATATGTATATGGTTTCATCATATCAACAAATCTTGAACATCTTGAAATCGATAATGATTGATATTGAACTGGAATATAAGGAATTTTTGCAATAATTTCTTTTTGGTCTTTTCCAACTAAAATATCAAATGGAAATGCAATTCCTAATCCAGCTGTTTGATAACGAGTGAAATTAAGAAAACTAAAACATGTTTGCATAGTATGACTTGTATATGGTTTACATATCCCTTCTCCAAACCACATATAACCGTCTTGACATCCTTGGCAATCTTCAGCATATCCTTTTGTTGTATTACATTCATCACATACATCTGGCTCAATACATCCACCAATACATCCATCTCCAAACATACATGACATCACACATGTCCCATTACCATTTGCAGTATAACCTTTCTTACATAGACAATCTTTCCCACATCCACTTGTTCCATCACATTCTTCACTAAACCAATCCCAAATACCATCTCCACATTCTCCTTTATTTTCAAATTCCTCTTGGCTGACTTCGTGGGAGTTGTTTCCAAAACAAAAAATAATTAGGATAAGTATAAATACCCATTTCATTATCTTTATTTTCTAACTAATTATTTTAAGATATCCTTCCTTTCTCCTCATAAACTCATGATTTTTTTTATGTAAATTTTTATAAAGAATGAACAGTGTATTATCTTAAAAATTTATTTTTTTTTTAAATGCTTGTCTTTTTATCTTTTATCTATTTCATTATAAAACGCACTATATTAATGTATGAAGTAAATTGATTAACTACTTTATTCTCTGTACAAAATACACCATTTAAATTAGTAATTAATGATATATTTATGACTTATAATAACAGGTTTTTAATTTATTGTTTTTTTTTATTAAGCGTTGTCATAACCTCAATAAGATTTAAATAAAACTATTGTTATTATTGTTAGAACTATTCAACGAATAATTCAATTTTCTTGTGATTAGAGTTTTTAATTTCGTTTGTATTACATTTAGATTTATTTTTAAATCATTCTATTTTAAGTAAATTACTTAAGAAGTGATAAATAAGATTACTATTATAAATTTTGGTTATTCTAATACACAACTTATTGATTGAAAATATTTTATCAAATTTTTCACTCAGTTTTATCAGAAATAGTTAACATAAATTTATGGATAATAAGTTATATTGAAAATTGTTCTATTAATTTGAATTATATTACTTAATGTATTCTTTTCATTAGTTATGGTTTTGTTGACATTTTTTTTTGTTCTTTCATAATATAATTTTCTAATATTTCAACTGAGAACTGAGTAATGTTTTGCTTGTTAACAATTTTAATGGTTTTCATCAATTCATATTTTGTTCTATTATATAAATTAATAAAATAATAATAATTATTATTAAATATTATAGATATTTGAACAATGAAATTAGTTTACATTAGTTTATTTCAATACGTATTTCTATAAACATTAAATAAAATAAAATTTGTTTTACTTCCCTTTTAATTTTATATTTTATTATTTATTATATCTAACATTATATCAATCAAAGAAGTATATATTTATTTTTATCATTTAATTTTGTTATTCTGAATATACAATTTATTATTTTTGTTGTTATAAACATAACTTTTAATATTATTTTGTTATTTGTTTTGAGTAGTCTAAATTTATTGATTAGTACTCGTTTTGTATAACTAAAATGAACTGTTTTGTAACATTTGATGCTGTAGTTTTTTCTGTTAGAACAATAATAATACTTTTAATTATTATTTGTTTCATGACTCGTAGTTATTAATCAAACAACAATAATTAATATATTGAGACTCAATATATTTCAAACTTTTTTCTTTTAGTATTGATTATTTATTCTCTTTGGTCGTCTTGTTAGTGAAGCATATTCAATATTCTATATTAATATATTTTTATTGATATTTAATTAAAATTTGCAAGGTTATAATTGTTAGATATTTTATCATCATTTCAACGTGAATTATAAATCATTATTCTTGTTATCGTTATTCTTTTTACGTTGATTGAGTTATTTATTGTTATGCTGAATGTACTAATTTTATTATATATTAATTTTTATTGTTTTCAAAGTCGTTCATATTTTCTTTATTATTTATGAATAAAAATCTTATTTTTTATCGAATGTAGTTGTAATTCAAACTTAATTCATATTTAATTCATTTTCTTTACAATCTAATAATCTTTTATAAATTATTTATTTTTATTAATTATTTGTGAATCACAATATCTTTCTTTATTATTTCTGTTTTCTAAAGCATTTATTTTATTATAATAAGATAATTTAATATTTCTGTCATTAGTATTTTCATTTTCAATATCTTGTCCTTAGTATATATTTTAATTTAACTAGAATCTATTACTAATGAGATGATTGACAAGAAAAAGAAATATAAGCATAAATAATAAAAGAAAAAGACAATAACACTTTGGAAAGGATATAAGAGAAAGAAGAGTAGAATACGAATAATAAAAGAAAAAGAAAATAACATAAGAAATGAATAAAAACCAAGAGACTTTACAAAAAAGAATGAGTATAATGATATATATTTTTACAATGATTAAATACAAAATATGCTTTTATATTTAAATATTCAAAACAAGAACTAAATTAATAATTTAATCTTTATAAAAGTTACTTAACACATAATGAAATTTCAAACAATTGAAATATTTGACAATGTGTAAAAAATCTATATATTATAATATTGTACCCAGTATATTTAAAAGATACATATTGACTGACATACATATGGAGGTGAAGTAATAATCAAAACAATAAACAGGAAATATCACAAAAAATTGAAAATACAATTTTATAATATCAAAATTATTTCATATGGCAACGAAAAAAAAAACAAATAATTGAAAAAGAAGAGAATGAATGA
>NW_008577400.1:0-2322 GCF_000257125.1 Entamoeba nuttalli P19
TCTTTATATAATATTCTTATTAATTAATAATAACATTAATAAAAACCATAATTTTATTAAAATTATTTTAGAGTTTATGATAATTTAATTTATTTATTAGAAAATAGAAATGATGATAATGTGGTCCGTGTTTCTGAATACTGAAGAGACTATAACCACTTCTGATTCTTTTTAATAATAGGTTCAATGAGTTTTCAAATAAAATAAAAAATTAATAAAAAAACTTTAAAGTATTTTAGTTTCAAAAACAAATTATAAAAAGTAAATAATAAAAATATTCAAATGAAATTAATTCTTTGGTTTCTTTACGATATAATTATATCCAATAAATTCAAAATTTTTTTGCCAACAATGTTCACGGATAATAAGTAATTTTTGAACATCATCACAAGTTACATTTACTCCATTTTTATTCTTTTCAAGAAGAACTTCATAACTTTCTAATTCTTTTAGCAGTTCTTTCTTCTCAATATCAACATGGCTATGGAACCTATTTAATTCTCTTTTCTTATAGAAATCATCAACAGAGTTATCAAAAGAGGAACTTTCTAATTGATTGATATATTCATTAATATCATCATATAATGTTATTACTTCTTTCTTTGTTTGAGTAATAAAATTTTTTGTAATTATTTTTCCATTTGAATTACTTGTTAATGATGAAGGTGAAAAAGTAAAGAATTTAGGTGATGGAGTATATTTGACTGAAGGAGTAGGAGAAGAAGAAGAGGTATCACTTTCTTCAGTTAGACAAATTTCAGTATCTTTAAATTGATGAAGTATCTTTTCTATAAAGTCATTAACTGCTTCAAAAACCCCTTTCTTTTTATGAACAAGCATTGGCTTAAAATAAACATTATTAATGTTTTGATGAATTTTTTTAAGTTCTTCATATCTCATTGATAAATCTAAATCTTCTTTATAATCTTTCACAACCAAAATATGAGTTGCAATCTTCGCAAATAATGTCATCCAATCACGTGCAGCATCAAAACTACTTTCTATGTCTTTATTTGTCATTAAAATTATTCCATCAACATGTTCTTTTATTAATGCAAGATTCCTTCCTAATTTATACTAATTTATTAAATCAGTGTCTCTACTTTAACCTACTTTTATCAAAGTGTTATTAACAAACTTCTGAAAATGGAATATCCCAATATATCACTGATCTGTCATTAACACTGGATCGATAAATATTAATACCAACTGTATGAATATAACTTGATGAAAATGTATTACCAACAAGTACTTTACACAATGTAGACTTAAAAGTTTTATCTCCACCTACAACAAGAATTTTTAAAGCTTTTGGATAATTCATTTCTTTAAAGATAATTTTTTTAGTTCATTTTTTGTTTTTCTATTTTCTTAAAAAAAAAGAAAATTAAAAAATTCTGAGTTGACTACAAATAAACAGTTCACAGTTTTATCTCTAAATTTAAGGAATGAAAGAAGAGAATTGACAACATGATATTAGACTTTAATTTATGGATGATACGGGTGCTTGGTCAGAATGAAAGGGTGTAATGAAACATTTAATTCCAAAATGCAAAAGGCTCAAAAAAATTTAAAACAAAATCCAAAAAATTAGAAGGTTGCTTCAATTTTTGGGATTGGCTTTTTTCTTTTTTAATTTTTGTTATTAAGAAATAAAAATGAAACTAAAAAACAAAACCTAATAAAAGGGGGTAGAAGAACTAAAAATTATTGTTCCTTAGGTTAATGTCAAGAGAAGATGCAACTAAACCTGCTGTTTCTGGAAGTAATTCATACAACACAGCAAATAAAACGAAAGCATTGAAAGTATTATCTAAATACATCAAAGAATCAGATATATTAGATGGAATAGGAGAAGGTCTTGCAGTTAAATATAAAGAAGATAATGAAAAATTTAACTTCCATCTTCGACAGATTTTAGCTGGTCTTCGTAAAAACAAAAAGTTAGTAGATAACCTTTGTTCTAAAAAAGTTACTCCAAATGAATTAATTGAAATGTCACCAGATGATATGGCAGATGAAGCTGTTAAAGAAATTAAAGAAAGAATTATTAAAGATGAAGAAGATAAAAAGAAACCAATTGATATTTCTAAAATACCAGATAATAATGAATTTAAATGTGGTAAATGTGGTAGTAGAAAAATTCAAGAAACATTAGCACAAACACGATCAGCTGATGAACCTATGACTCGATTCTTAACATGTGCTAGTTGTGGTTTTTTCTGGAAAATGAGTTGTTAATTGATTTTTTCTATTGCAGAAAATGTTACTTTTAGTTTTTGGTTTTGTTTTTTTCATATAACGATTTCCAATATTCTAAAG
>NW_008577401.1:0-1151 GCF_000257125.1 Entamoeba nuttalli P19
TTTTTTTAATCAGATTCATATAGTTTAGAATTTGATTTTGAATAATATAATAATTCATTAACAGAAGAAGATAGTGAAATGTATAGATTCATTGTTTCACAATCTTTTAAATTGGTAGTATTGGTTTTTGACGTTTAAAAAACATAAGCATATTCTATTTGATTAATACAATAAAAATCAACATAACATAAATGAGAATGATTCAAAAATTCACCAGTTAATGGAGATTGAAAGTCATATGTAAAATAATGATTTGTATAATCAAAATGTTGTATGAATAGTCCATTTCATTTGTTAAGTAAAAACACTTTTGACTATTTTCTTTAATTATTGAAAGAGAATATGTATCTGTTTTGCAATACAAACGAATAAAATTTGATTAAATGAATATTTCAAATCATAACAACAATAATTAATAGAATTGAATGTTCAAAAACAAATCAAACAATCTATTTCTTTTTTATATTTTTGTTTTGTTTTTGAAGAAGTACCATTATCTATATGTTTATTTGTATGAATATTGGCGTCATTAACAGAAATAATATTATTATTGGTACTTTTCTCTGTATTTTATAAACATTCTCTCGTTTCTTTTACAACATAAATTAACTCGGTAAAAAGAATTGAAGCAATGAATAAAATCCAATCCATTCATTTTTATTCTTATTCATGAAACATAAACAAACAATAAATAGAATGAATATAACGTTTGAACATAAAATTATTAACACTCCAATTAATTTTGTAAGTCAAAGAAATATTTTCACACATTTTTCTTCTGATATACATAATAAACACAATTGTTTAAAAACATTTAAAATACAAAGAAATAGTAAATAATGAAAATATCAATCAAATATTAATAATATTGTATTTTTGTGTTTAGTGATTCATTAATCATTTTTAGAAATTGAATTATTAAGTCATATCTTATTTTAATAATTAACAAATGAATTAATATAATAGGTCAAACACTTAAATATGATATAATAAATTAACAAATGAATAAAACAACTTTATCTTATGTTATATTTATGATTACTCATAAAAATGGTTCAATTATCTCAGTTATAATAACAGCATGTTTTAGTACAAAACATATCAAAAATAATTCTTGCTTACAAATTTAATAATCTAATTTATTTTTTTTT
>NW_008577402.1:0-687 GCF_000257125.1 Entamoeba nuttalli P19
AAAAAAAAAAGTGAAAACTAAAAAAAATAAATTGAATAAAAGTGAAAATGATACGTAATGTAGTGTTTAATTATGTTTCAAATAATCCATTGTACTCAGTTTCATGGAGTAATAGAAAAGATAAACCATTGAGAATTGCAACTACATCATTTATGAGTCAAATCAAAAATAGTTGTGAAGTTTGTTATTATTTTAATAAATCATTATATTTAATAAATATCTCTGATTATATAGGTAATTCAATTAAATGAACAATCAAATCAAATGATCAAAATATGTGAAACTGAAATCGATTATCCTCCTACTAAAGTACAATTTTCTCCAGATACTTCTACTGGTGCTAAAGACCTTCTTGTTGTTGGAGGATTAAAACCACAACTATTTGAGATTCATGGAAATAAAATGGTAAATGTTGCTGTATTAGGTGCTTCAAATGATTCATTATCACCATGTACTTCATTAGATTGGAATATTATTAATAAAGATAGATTAGGAACTTGCTCTTTAGATACTACAGTCACCGTATGGTCAGTTGAAACTCATCAACCAATAAAAAAGTTAATTGCACATGATAAAGAAGTTTATGATATTTCATTTGCAGCTAATCCTGATTTATTTGGAACAGTTGGAGGAGATGGTTCATTGAGAATGTTTGATTTACGTTCATTAGAACATTCAACTATTTTA
>NW_008577403.1:0-227 GCF_000257125.1 Entamoeba nuttalli P19
AAAGCTAAATTAGAAGACTTAAAAATTCATGGAATGAAAAATGGACAACAACCAAAGAAAGTTATGGTTGTTGTTGAAGGTTTATATTCAATGGAAGGTGAGTTTTGTCCTTTAAAAGAAATTATTGCATTAAAGAAAGCTTATGGATTCTATTTATATGTTGATGAAGCACATTCTATTGGTGCATTAGGTTCTACTGGAAGAGGTATTGTTGAACATCTTGGATG
>NW_008577404.1:0-479 GCF_000257125.1 Entamoeba nuttalli P19
TTTAAGTATTATTTATTCATTACATTTTCTTCTTCTTTCATTCTTTTTCATCAATTCAAATTTTCTTATTCATTCTACTCAACCTTTTGCATTTAATAAACAGGTAACTATTATTCGTTTCTCAATATTTATTCCTCTCTTCTTTTGACATAGTTTATTATACTTTTATCATCATTATATTCACTTTTATTATGTTTTTCTATTTTAACTTTCTTTACTTCTATAATTAGAACATGCTATTTCATTGTTATTTCTCATTTTATCTTCAACAACATCTTCAATATTCTCTTTTTTATTTTACTGTTTCTTTTCTTAATATCATCATTTCATTTCTTCATTATTTCTTGAAATACATTATTCCTTGTTCCTTTCTTGCTTTCTCCTTGAAGACATTCAAATAATTTTATTAAATACTCATCTCATTTTTCTTTCATTCACTTTTAAACAACCTGTTTAATGATTTTCATTTTATGTTATTT
>NW_008577405.1:0-397 GCF_000257125.1 Entamoeba nuttalli P19
AAAATGCATCATGAAATTAAAAGAATGAAGCCAACATCTAGTTTAACTAATAAATAATATACATGAGACTAAACAAATAATGAATAATATAAATATAATATTTAATTATTTTTTCTCTTACCTGTTGTCAATGTTAAACAAATTTTAATTCTTTTCAATCCTTCTTATTGTTAATATATCATTGACACATAATTTACTTGAATAATTTTATTGTCTTTAAATTAGTTCGTTTAATATTTTCAATTTTAATTTCATATATATTTTAGCATTATATCTAGACACACATTTAATTTCTCTTTTTTGTTCTATCATCATAAAAGATATAGTTCAAATTATATTGTTAGAAGAAGTTTTTTATATTCTCTTAATAACAGTGTTTTAATATTATGATATATTT
>NW_008577405.1:407-4236 GCF_000257125.1 Entamoeba nuttalli P19
ATGTAGAAGAAGTTTTTATATTCTCTTAATATAACAGTGTTTTAATATTATGATATATTTATACAAGAATCATGTATAAATATAATTATAAATTGGTTCTATTCTTATTACTACTGTGCGTAATTTACAACTTTATTTCAAAACAATAATCATGAGTTTCAACAAATATTTTTTGGTATTTGAGTATTTTATTGTTTTGTTTTCTATATCTTGTTTAAATTGAATAATTATTAATGTATTAACAAGATAGTTGGATAAAATAACATTACACCATCACAATTTTTAAACAATAGTGTTGGTATATAACATAAGTTATGAAATAAATAAAAAAACAATTAACAAACACAAAATAAAATAAACAAGAGAATAAAAATGATTAAATAGAAGACACCAAACTATAAAAACTGAACACAACCACAGATGAAGAATATAAATAAAAGAATAAGCACAAACTAATTCTTCAAGATAAATAATAAAGAGAAATAAAATAGAATAATATAAATAACAAAAAAATAAGGTAAAAAAGATATTTGTTTTTTCAAAGACTTTATAATAAAAAGAATTGAATTAATAATTCAAAATTGGTTTTGCAGCTTCTAAGAATCTTTTTTCAAAGTCTTGGTCTCTAAATAAAATAGTTAATTTATGAGCAAAATATACAATTCTTGCTTTAAGTATTTCCAATAATTCTTTTAAATGAACTTGATGTAAATAGACATGAAGAATATTTAAATCTTCTTTAGAATTAATAGAATTATGAACTAACTCTTCGATGATTTGTGATTGAATCACTTTAATTTCATTTTGAGACTTATCATCAAAAACAAAATCACGTAATACTTGAAGACCAGAAGGACAAAATGTTTTAAGGAAATAATTACATATTTCACCACAAAGTTCTTGAACTTTTGTTTCAACTTTTCTTAAAGAAGTATCTACTTCAGTGAAAGGAATAATTTGGTCTCTTAAAATACATAAATTTCTTAATGCAAATAATTTACCATCAAGTTCATTATTTGAAGGAATTTGAGGTATGGCATGAAGAATTGAATCAACACAAGCATTAATAGCTGTATTTGCAATTTGACTAAACAATTCATTTGATAAAGAGAAATGAAGTTTAGATAATAAAGTAAGAGTATTTGTAGTTGGAGGATAAAGAACTAATTTAAAAGGAAGGTCTTGAACATTTGAATTAGAGAAAATAGCAGGATAATTTAAATCATTTTTTGAAGGATGAAATGAAGCAATTAAGTTATTAATTAAATTTAATGATAAATAAACCAAACGTTCTGAGATATTAGTAACTAATTCATTAACACAAAAATTAAAAATGGAATATTCAGGTAATTGTATTAATTTTGAGTGAGGTAAACGATAAAGAATTTGTTCATCTTTAAGATAAGTAATTGCATTACATAATATTCCAATATCATGACATTTATAACATAATGTAGAAATAAATGAAGAATAAATATCAAAAAGAGAAGAAAACATAATTTTTAATGCTTGACAATCTTGATTAAATAATGTTCTAAATAATTTACCTTCTTTATAAAAAATGATAAATAAATAAATACCAGCTTCTCTTGTAACGTCACAAATAAATGGATTAATTTGTTGAAGTGTAATTAATAATTTTGATATATATGGCATTAATAAATTTTTTCTGATATTAAGATAATGTTTAATGCATTCATCAAGATATGATGATTCTAATATTCCTTTTCTTATTTCTAATATTTTTATTAATTCTTTAAATTCTGTTGTTATTTGAGATTTATATAATACACTTTTTGTAAATTGATTCAATGGTAATACTGGAATTGTACTACATTCTTGATGTAAATCATCAATTTGTTTTTTAATAAAGATTGATAAATAATTTAATATTTTACTTTTTAATTGTTGATATTTTAATAAATATGTGTAACATTCTACATCATTTTTCTATTAAATAAATTATTATTCATTTATTTATTTAATATAACAAACTTTATTATAAAAATATTCAATACATTCATTTATTTCAATATAACATTCTTTAAATTGATTTGAATAAAAATTTATTGTTTTTGGATTATTAATAACTAATGATAATCTGTCAAACGCTTCATAATATCTTATTTCTTTTTCTACTTTCTTTAATACTTCTTCTTCTTTATTTTTCTTTTTTAAAATTTCATTACATTGACTAAATAATTCATTTGACTTTGAGTCAATTCCATTAACAATTCCATCAATTTCATTAATTTTTTCATTTTGTTCATTAAGACTTTTTTCAATAATTGATAAATTATCTAATTGATTTTTTAATTGAAGAATACTAAAGAATAAGTGGTAAATAATTTTTAATAATAATTATGTTTAACAAACATTTCCATAATGATTAATATTTTAAAGTTCAGATATAAAATATGACATAATAAGAATAAAAGAAATATTAATAAAATGTAGTTAATAAAAAGTTAATAAAAAAAAATATTAATGTCAAAATAAAACAAAAAATGCACAATTACACATCAACACCATAATTTTGTAATAAAACCAATATGTGTTTAGCATAAGGTACTTTTCTTAAAGAATTAATTTGTGGTAAAACCACATTATTTACCATAAATTCACGATCTTCATCACTAACATTTTCTATTATTTTTTGAACTACATAATTGGCATATTGATCTCTCATCATCATTAATAAAGGAGCACCATCCTTTTTAACTCCATAAATTTCTTTTAAAATTTCTTGTCTTCCTTTAAGATTAGCACACATAAAACATTTTTCAATGACATTAGAAGAATATTTTTGCATAGATAATAATGCAATATTTCCTTGTAATGCTTTTCTAATTTTATTTCTTTCAGATGGACATTTTTCAACAATATATTGAATGACATAATTACCATATTGATCTTTAGATAATTCAAGTGTATTAGGAAGAATTTCTTCTAATAATGGATAACTTTTTTCAGGTGGTATTTTTTCTAAAATACGTTGAATTACTCTACATCCATATGGATGTTGTGAAAATGCTAATACTCTTCCTTTAAATGCAAAAATAATTGAATCAATAATTTTTAAGTCTCCTTTCTCAACACATTTTTGAATTACATGATTTCCATTTTGGTCTTGAATACATGCAATAATATTATCTTCTATTTCATTAAAAATGATTCTTTTATCAATATCATCTACAAATTCTATTGCTTTTTGTACTACTCTACATCCATACATATGTAATGATAATTCAACAAATGATCCTGTTAATCGTTTAATTAATTGACTTTTTTGCCAAAATACACCAAATTCAAATAATTTTTGAATAACATAATTAGCAAAAACATCTTTAGAAAGTGTTACTGCTTCTTTTTCTATTGAATCAAAAATTATATCTCGTTCTGTTGTTGACGTTTCTATTTTATGTTGAACAGTTCTACTTCCTGTTTGATCTTGTGATAATCTTAAATAATCTTCATTAAATAAAATTTGATGAAAATGTTTTGTTGGTGTAGATGGAATAGAAGGTGGATTTGATGAATGATTAAATGTTGAGTTACTATTATTACTTTGTTCTGTTTCTGTTCTAAAATATTTTTGTAAAAAAGGTTCATATCCTTCAGCACTATAATCATTATTTAATCCGATTGGTGATGTTTCTTTTCTTTCGTTTCTTATACAATTCATATCTGTTTTAATCATTTTTTGGATATCAGTTGTTTTCTTCCCTTCATCTTCTTCGTCATCTAACAAATTGCTTATGACACTCTGAAGGGTCTGTTCCATAAAATAACAAAGAACTAGTGAAAGGGTTATTTTTCTTTTTTTTTT
>NW_008577406.1:0-420 GCF_000257125.1 Entamoeba nuttalli P19
AGGTATAAAATCCCGAGAAAGAAGAGAAGGGTGGTATAATGTTATATATGACAGAAAGGAAGAAAAAGAGAGAATAAAAAAGAAAAAAGCAAAAGGATTTAGTGGCAAATATTTATCAATTCAAAAAGGTTAATCAAAATAAGATATAAAAATTATTTGAAATAGATAGCATAATAAGTATATTTAGAGGAGAAGAATGAAGAAAAGAAAAGTCGAAAGGAAGAGAGTGAAAGAGGGGGGTTATTTTATAAAATACATAAACAGGAATTTTTATTTAGATACAAAGGGAGGGATATAAAGAACGAAATTCGGAAGTAAAACAAACAAATTCTTTTTGTCGAAAGAATGTTCTGTGAGTGTAATTGGGAAAATTCTTTTTGTGGGTTTTAAAATACTGCAACTTAAAATTCATAAAGAACA
>NW_008577407.1:0-97 GCF_000257125.1 Entamoeba nuttalli P19
AATATAAATTTAGTTTGTTTTGATATTCTCATATTCTATATATTATCTTCATAAGAATGAAATTGAATGAATGAAGAAGTACATATCATTTTCTTCA
>NW_008577407.1:107-392 GCF_000257125.1 Entamoeba nuttalli P19
AATTCTATACATTATCTTCATAAGAATGAAATTGAATGAAGAAGTACATATCATTTTCTTCATTAATTGTATTGATGATAATTATATCATCTATTCAATTCTTTCTTGATTTTATTAAATTTGAATAGAATAATTTCAATCACATTTGTTTCAATCATTTTGAATTATTTGAATTTGTTGATAATATTGAGTAATATATTTGATTATTTCATTATCACCATTCATTTCATTCATAAATTCAATTAATGTATCAATTAATATATTACATATAGAATATTAATAAAT
>NW_008577407.1:402-699 GCF_000257125.1 Entamoeba nuttalli P19
CTCCTAAATTCAATTAATGTATGAACTAATATATTACATATAGAATATTAATAAATGATAATTTCATTGCCATATTCTTCTATTTGTAATTCAATTTTATTCAAATTATTAATAATATTATTTATTATATATTATATTGTTTTGTTTATTATTAAAATTAACTTTTCTTTATTTTCATTTCTTTTATTTGATATTTCATTGTTTGATAAATGAGATATTGAATGAAATGTTCAAACAAGTATGTAAAAATTCTAAACCGTGACATATTGTTTATTGAAATAATAAAATGAAATAAAT
>NW_008577407.1:709-1056 GCF_000257125.1 Entamoeba nuttalli P19
TAACATGTAAAAATTCTAAATCATTAACACAATGTTTATTGAAATAATAAAATGAAATAAATATGAAATATCAAATCAAATAACGAAAGTGATGAATATAACAAAATGAATAGTTGACAATAAATATTCATTCAAATGATTTAATTTATTCTATTTTCAAATTAACACTCAATCTAATTGTTAGAATAGAATGAAAATATTGAATGAATTGAATGATAAATGTTATATTTATCAATAAATGATTCATTAAATTATTAAATCATCATATAATCATCAAACAAATGAAATGAATTATTCTCATATTGTAATTTATTCAATAATATATTGAATAATATCATTAAAACATA
>NW_008577407.1:1066-1493 GCF_000257125.1 Entamoeba nuttalli P19
CATTTAATTATTAAATCATCATAAAATCATCAAATAAATGAAATTAATTATTCCAATATTTTAATTTATTCATTAATATATTGAATAATATCATTAAAACATAATAAATACAACATAAATAAATTAATAAATGATTAATAATAAAATCAATAATAAGAATAAACATAAGAAAGATAAATAATAACAGTTATTAAATAATAACAAATTAACATTAAATCAACAATTAAATTATTACACAACAAAATTATTGTTCATTTTATATTTCTTAATTTACAATTGTTGATTTTAATATCAAATATATTATTAACAAATACTTCAATTTCTTATTATCATCATTTTCTTAAATTCTATTTTCATCATTATCAAATAACAATGAAGAATGAAATTCTCATGATAATTTACACATTGATTTAAAATTAATATGAAA
>NW_008577407.1:1659-1832 GCF_000257125.1 Entamoeba nuttalli P19
GTTTATTTGATTCATCAACATTTAAATACATCAATACAAATATATTGAAACTACAAATAATACAAATAATATTCAAAACATATGACTAATAACAATTGAAATTATAATAACAATACTACGAAATAATATTGAAATAAAATTAATTTTAAATAAATTAATAAATAATATGAAAT
>NW_008577407.1:1842-4970 GCF_000257125.1 Entamoeba nuttalli P19
CAAATATTTAACAAGATACAAGTAAATTGATAATATAAATTAACAAAGAAAATGATATTCATGAATTGGATAAATGAAATTAAACATAATAATAAAGTAACAATGATATGTCAAATCATCATAACATAAGAAAATAAAGAATGAATAAATTTAAATAATTAAAATGAAATAAAGAAGAGAAAATGAAATAAAAGAAGAATAAATAAGATGATAATTGAAAAGAATCAATCAAATAAAAGAATGAAGAATATAAAATATATTTCTCAACAATGAAATAATAAAGAATATATGTATATTTAATGATAAATAATCTTAAATCAAAATATGTGATTAATCTCATATGATTAAAGAATGATATAAATCAATTTAATACAAATTAATTAACTACTTTTGTATTTATTGATTATTTGTATTATAATTTTATTTCTATTTTGTTATTCTTATTTATTTTTCTTTTTCATTTCATTCTTTGTTAGTATTTATGTTTATTATTATTTTCATTTTATTTATTCATTGTTCATTATTCATTTCTCATTTGATTATTTTCATTATATTTTACAATTCTTATTCATCTTTTATTATTATATCATTCATTCTCTTGTATATCATTTTGAATATTTATATTTGTTTTTCTTTATAAGATTAATGAATAATATTCAGTATCAAGTTAATATAATTTGATATTTTATACTGAAAAGAAATTTTGAATATAATATGATAAAATAAATATTACGAACTTAAATATTTATGAAGAAATAATTATAATAATATAATGAATGAAATGATAAATGAATATTAAATAAAATATGAAATATTTCATTAAAACAAAAGAATAAATAATAAGAAAGAATAAGAAAATCAGAAAGAGAAAATGAAAAGAAAATATAATTAATAATACTTCATTTCTATTTAAAATTAAATCTTCATTTGTTCTAATTTGTTTTATTGTTCATTCATTATTATTTATTAGAAATATTTTATTGTTATTTCTCTTTTATTTCTTCTTCATATCATCATTCATAAAATATTTAATTCAAAATGATGTAATTAATTGTATAATAATTGATATTAATGAATAATATTTATTAAAACATAAATAATCAAGTCTTTTAATTTCTATTAGTATTGTATTTCATTTTCTATCATATTTTGTATATTCTATATTTTTATATTCTTTTCTCTTTGAAATATGTTGAATATTACTTCATACATTATTATATATTTATTTATTCTTCATTATTCAATTATTTCATATCATTATTTATAAATATTAAATGATTCATTATTATGAAATAATCTTTTTGAATAATGAATTAAATGCAATTATTCATTCATTTCAAATATTTTATCACAATTTTCTAAATTAATAAAATAATCAAATACATTGTTATTATCTTTATTTCATTATCAAATTCTTTCTTATTATTTCTTATTTGTATATTTTCATTCTTTATTTCAATTTGAAATTATTTTAATATTGTTTTTCTATTTTATTCATTTTTAATCAAATTCTATATATTCTAAATTATTAACAAAAAATATAGATTATATATAACAAGAAAGTAGTAATGAATAATATTCTGATTTGATGAAAATGAGAAAGAAATAATTATGATGTAATTGAAAATGAAAAGAATAACACATGAATAAAGAAAATAAAATAAGAAATGAATATCAATAATGAAAAAGAAGAAATGAAATAAAAAAATAAAAGAGAAATAAAGAAATAATAAAAAGAAGAATGATAAAAGAAATAAAAGAATAAAGTTTTAATAATAAAATGAATAAAAAATCAGTTAATATAATATTGTATCAATATTATTCAAATGAAATATAAGAATTAAAACTATTTTTAATTAAAACATTGTATGATGAAATAATACAAATTCTTTCATATTTTCATTATTTCATTATCATTTTCAATATTGATAATATCTCAATTATTTCATTCATTCATTTATTTCTTATTTTGTTGTTTTAATGATATTATTATAATATTCTTTTATTTCATATTCTATAATTTATTTCTTTCTTATTAATTTATTCATATCATCGTGTTGTGTTATATTTCTATTCATCATATTTATTCGTTATTTCGTCATTGATTTTTAATATTATGAAATGACTTTGATAATAATTTCAAATAAAATAAATTAATGTAATTGAAATGTATTTCTTCTATTAATTTAAAATATTTATTTCTTCATTGTTATTGAATTAATGAACATCTTATTTTGTTGTTTAAAGTTAAATAACAAACAGTATTTCTATTTAATATGTGGTGCTCTTTTCTTCTTTATTCATTTTTATTCTTTTATTCTTTTTGTTTCATTTCTTTTATTAGTAAATTTAGTTTATTGAATAATTTTATTATTCTTATTGAATTATTCTTTTATTATTTGATTGAATTGATATAAATATTATTTGTTATAACATTCATTTTATTTTATCATATAATAGTTATTTGTGTATTTAAATATTCATTTGATATTGTTAATTCAATTAATAAACAACAAATAATAGTTCATTCTGATAATGTAAAACATGAATGTTGATATTTTAGTTTCATATATTTCTTTTTATTTCAAAAATACTAATAATTTGTTATTCTCTATAATTTATTTTATTTATTCTTGTTTCATTGTTATTTATTTCTTTTATGTGTCATTAGAATGTTGTCAATTTCATATCTTGTTTTTAATTACATCTTCTTTGTTTTGATTATATTTTGATTGATTATTTGAAATAAGTTGATTTTTCATTTAGTTTTTATAATATTGATAATAAAATTCAATGAAATCATTGTTAAATTAATAATACTTTTAATTTAATAGTATGATATTATTTATTATTACATTTGTGTTGATTTTAACAAATTCCGAGTATTTATTTTATTTATTTACAATTACAAGAAATAATATTATAGAATTTATATATTTTATAGCGATTTAACTTATTATTTGTTTTTATTTATAATTTCATATATTGTTTATGAATATCATTTTAATATGTTTCATTTTTACTATTAATTATTTCGTTTCATAATTTATTCATTCTTCTTATATTTCTTGTTTATTCATTTCATTTGATTTGTATTGTTGAAGATGAATGAAATATGAATTATGTTA
>NW_008577407.1:4980-5222 GCF_000257125.1 Entamoeba nuttalli P19
GAATTAATTGCTTTTTAATTTTTTGATTTATTTCGTTTCATAATTTATTCATTTTTCTTATATTTCTTATTTATTCTTTTTATCTGATTTTTGAAGATGAATGAAATATGAATTATGTTATTCTTTATAATATTTATATTAAATGGTATTTTAATGTTTTGTTTAATTAAATTCATACTAATTTATCATTTGTTATTTGAATATATTAGAAATATTGTTAATAATTATTTTATATTTGAATA
>NW_008577407.1:5232-5908 GCF_000257125.1 Entamoeba nuttalli P19
CAAAAATACACATTTTATTTCATTTTTTCTTTTATTATCTCTTTTGATTTATTACTCTTTATCTTCTTTTTGTATTCTTCTACTTTTTACTTTATTTTTATTCTTTCATATCGTCTCTTCATTTTTCTATTAAATGTTATTTTAATGTTTTGTTTAATTAAATTTATACTAATTTATCATTTGTTATTTAAATATATTAGAATTATTGTTAATAATTATTTTATATTTGAATAATATCATTTCATTGTTTGTTGAATAAATTTATTCATGATTTATTTGTATTTTCTTTATTATTCATTTGATTTCATTCATTTATTCTCTTTTCTATTTCATATTATTTATTAATTTATTTAAAACCATTTCTATTTCAATATTATTTCATAGTATTGTTATTATAATTTCAATTGTTATTAATCATATGTTTTGAATATTATTTTTATTATTTGTAGTTGCAATATATTTGTATTGATGTATTTAAATGATGAATCAAATAAAAATGTTATTATGTTTGTTGTTATTTGTTTGTTAAATAGTATTTGTCAATTGAAACAACTTTCATCATAAATGTTTCAACATTAATTGTTATTTTATTTACTTTTATATATTTCCTATTGATTTTCTTTGTTCAATTTATTGTTTATAATTTATTTATGGTGATTTCATATTAATTTTAAAT
>NW_008577408.1:0-1816 GCF_000257125.1 Entamoeba nuttalli P19
ATAAAAGATACAAATAAAAGAATCAAGAATGAATGAATAAATTCATTTAAAAGTGATATAAAAAGAAATACAATAAAAAAAATAAAATAAATGAATAATGAAATCATAACCCAGTAATATCAGTTTGATAATCAGTGTATTGAGATTGTTGTGAATTGTCTTTGTTATCATTTCTTAGACTGTCAGTAGTATAAAATGGATCTGCTGAAATTCCTGTTTGTTTTTCAAACTCATCTGAATACAATGAAATAGTCCGATGAATAGGTTGACAAATTGGAAGACCTTTACATTCTGGAGGTTTAACCAATGTAGGTTTTTTAAAGGACCTTGGAGTGACCATACCTATTCTTTTATCTGCAATTGCTTCTTTAGGGTCTTCCATTGTAGGAACTATAAGAGGAGTACAACTATCAATTGGACTTACAACAGTATCAAGTTTAAGTGTTTGATTCATATTAATTTGATTTGCTAACAACTGAAGACAATGCTGATAACAATTAATAAATGCATTAAGTTTATCTAACTCAGAAGAGTCAAATTGATTTTTTTTATCAAAAAGCCTCAACTGAATTTCCATTAATTCACTATTTTGTTTAGTAAATAATCTTCTTTTAAAATCAGAACGATAACAAACCAATTTAAATTAGTTCCTTCTTTATATAACTCAATCAATTCATCAACTTCAGTTGCTTTATGAACAGTAACTCTAATTTGTTTCTCAGTTTTTTTACATTTTTGAATAATCTCCATCCATTTCTTTGGTATTTCTTCTGTTTTGACTGATAAACTCTCTTCTTTTTTAAGTTCAGGGAAAAACAATCCACGTTGTTTATATTTGTTATAAAGAAAAACATATTCTTCAAGTTCATTTGGAAATTTAAATGTCCATTCTTGAACTAATTCTCTACATTTTCTTGAGACTGAATTTAAATTTTTATTTCCAATTTTTACATTTTTAAATTCACCTATTACTTCGATATATGCAATAAAATCAATATCAGTAACTTGTCTTCTAAATGAAGGAGAATTACATAACACATAATCAACAAGACAAAATGTATAATACATCTCTTTTTCACTTATTTGTTTTTTTAGATAATACTTCATTTTTATTATTGTTTGAAGTCTTAATGACGTTCCTGCTCTTTCAATCTTTTTAATAATATTAGATATTATTTCAAATCTAGAAATCGCAGGAGTTGGATTTAAATCACTAACTGCTTCTCCAATTAATTGACTTAGTGGTACTGATTTGTTAGACATAAGTTGAATGTTTAAGTAGATGAGGATATTCTATTTCCTTCGATTGGTATTATTTTATGTATTTTCGTTCTTATTTCTTATTTTTTTTTGCGTATTTTTGTCTTGTTGACGTCTTTTTTTCTTCTGCCGATTCTTTTCTTTATGACTCTGGAATTTTTTCTTCAATTCTTTTTTAAATTTCTCAATTCTCTTTCTAAAACATTTAATTAATAATTGTTTTATATACCTTTTTAATAAAACCTAAAAACAAAGAAAAACTAAGAATTGAACGGTCAGATGAATCCTACAGAAGATATCATCAAAGAAGGAGATACAGTTGTTATGTTTGGGTCTCGTAACCAATATGAGATCATTCAAGTCAGTAAGGGGAAACAATACCATTGTAAATATGGCATATATCCACATGAGTCATTGATTGGTAAACATTATGGTGATGACATATCAAGTAAAGATAATAAAGGACATATGTATGCCTTAGCACTAACACCATCATTATATACAACAGTTCTTCAACACCGTACACAAGTATTATATCATGAGACAATATCACCAG
>NW_008577409.1:0-698 GCF_000257125.1 Entamoeba nuttalli P19
TTTGTGTTATAAATTCAATTCATTTAAAAAATGAAAGAGAAACACTTTTCTATTCTGTGTCATTGTTAACATTTTTAGGTTAGAGCTTTGTTTATATAAATTGAATTTAAGAATATAAACCATTTGGTTTTCTTTTTGTATAAGGTTGTTGTCATGAATATAATGAAACAAACGTTCTAACAGAAGAAATAAATGATGTTAAGTGTTATTAAATAATTGAAATATTTGTTGTATTAATCTAACAAATAATAAGAATAAATAATTTTCAGAATTATCTTACATAGTTTAAGTATTTTTTAATTCTTTGATAAATATGCTTAACAAAAGCATAATAAACAAATTATTTTAAATGAATGAATTATTTGTTTTATGTGTATTTAAATAACTAAAAAGATTTACCAAAATCATTCATGACCAATATTTAAGCTAAAGTCATTAATTGTTATTATCAACTTATATTTAATTTGTTGTATATTGAGTCTAGCCATTTCAATAAATATAAAAAATCTGACAAAGAACTTAATACTGAACTATAAACCAATAAAGTGATCTTTCCTCCTCTATATAAATCATACAATAACGTTCTATTATTTTTAAATAATCCACAATTAACTTGAATATAAAAAGAAAAATGTTTTTAAAATTTATACTAAAGCTAACTTAATTAATGAACTTTAGAAATGATTTGGATAAGATCA
>NW_008577410.1:0-6993 GCF_000257125.1 Entamoeba nuttalli P19
AATTATTTCTTTTTAATTTTCATTAAAACAATTTATATATTCCTAAAATAGAGAAAAAATTATAATTTCTGAAACAAAAAAAAAAGGTTTTTTCTGATTTTTTCAAACATTTTTTGATTAATTTTATTGAATAACATAAAGATTAAAAAAAGTTTTATATAATAAAACAATGTTTATAAACACAATTATTACATTGATTCAACAAAAAGACAATACTTCAAAATATTGTAAAACAAAAATCACCAAAAAAGGATTTCTCAAATTAGTTTTGTTTAATGCTTGTCCTTTTCTTCTTCATCTTCAATTTCTCCGTATCTCCAGACATTAAGATGTTTGTCTTTAGCAGCAGATTGAGCATTAGTCATAGCACGTCCCCATTCACTGCTATCATTGAAAAATCTATCAAGAGTAGAAAGACCTTCTTGAATAAGCATAGTGTTAATGCAAACATCTCCAACAATAACTTTAGCAACTTCTTTATCATTAATAGTAGCAACAAACATAGTGGCTTCTTTATTGAAGAAAGCAGAGACAGCACTAATCATAGCATCAAAATCAACATCTTTTCCTCTAACAAGTGTCTTAATACCAGCAAGAGCAATTGACTTAACTGTAACTTCAATATTTTCAAATTCTTCTTTAAGTGGTTTTAATTTATTCTTACCACAAACAATAACTGCACCAGTATCAATGCATTTAACAACATTAGCAGTTGGAACAGCTTTAGTAATAATAGCTCTGTATTGAACACCTTTAATTTCAACAACACATTTTTGTCCATCTTTTTGTTCAACTGATCCTTTGTTGCATTTCTTTAATTTATTGCTTAATTCATCAATGAATTTAGCATCAGCAGCCTTCTCATAATAATAAATCATTGATCCATCAAATCCAGTAATGTAAACATTCTTTCCTTCACCAAACTTAATTTCTCTATGAACTTCTTTAACAACTTTAACTGGTCTAACTGGTTTAGATTCACCTTCTTTTTTAGCTCCAGCAAATTTATAAATACCTTCTTGATTTTCTTTCATTTCTGCAATATTTTCTGGAATATCTCTTCCAGCGAATTGAGCATATGCCTTGCTTAAAACAACATCACAAAGATCAAACTTCTTACTAAGAATATCAACACAGAAGTTTCCTTTGAAAAATTCTCTAAAATCAACAGTGACTTCATTTAATCCAAAGAGAGCTCTAACAGCTGCTTTTGATTCTTCATTGAATTTCTTAAGTTCTTCATTTTCATCATCTCTTGGGATTCTACAATGTGAAAGAACTACTGTCATTCTACAGTCTTTTTCTGGAATATAAATAACATATTTGCATACATTAATAACTCTTTCAACAATACAATTGAAACTGTTATTAAGGAAAACATCTTTAATTGATTCTCTTTTTTCTGCTGGATATTGAGTAACAGCCTTTTCTTTATATTCTCCTTTTGGTGTTTCTGAAAGGATTTTATAATCAAATGATTGATAGAATTCATCACGTGTTTTTTCTAAAACAACAAGTCCTTCTTTAATTAATGTAATAGCAACATTCTTTCCAGAAGCATAAACATCATAGAAAATTTCTTCAAATGTCTTATCTTCTTTAGTGAAACTTCTTTTGTAACATTCTTTAGCTTCAAACTTCTTTCCAACAATAAGTTTTCTAAGACATTCTTTAATTCTGAATTGGACAAGATCATTAAATTCTTTATCATTCTTTTTGAATACTGGTCTAACAGATGCAAGATGAATATTATATTCTTCATTTCCTTTCTTAGCTTTGATGTGATTTCCAATATAAATAATTTCAGCTCCTGAAATTATCTTAGCGTTCTTTCTTCTATCTTCAAGTTCTTTTAATTTTTGTTGTCTTTTAGCAATAATAGCATCTTCTGCAGCTTGATCAAATTCAGTCCATCTTGCTTTCTTTTCTTTTTTAGCTTCTTTTTCAGCAGCTTGATATTTTTGTTTAATTTCTTCAGTAGCATTTTCTAATTTACTGCATACAACAAATCCTGATCTTAATAATTCTTCTGCAACATCTTTCTTTTCAACAGAAAGTTCAGCATAAGCAACACGTTGAGAAGTTTCAATGACTTTAACTGTAACGTCTCTTTGATTGAAATATCTATTAATATATTTCATAGCATCCCTAGCATCATCATCAAAATCAAACATATCCTTTTCAGTGTTATATCTAAGCATTTGATTAACTCCATATAATACTACTTTAAATCTTCTTCTATTAGTATCTTCAATAATATAATGTGATGGTGCTTCAACTCTCTTAATATATCCTTGAACAGTCTTTCCTTTTAATTCACTAGTTTCTTTTTCATTAAAGAATATATTTTCTGGTCTCTTCTTGGCAATCTTAGTCATGTCATCATTGAAAATACCTTTATGTGAGTCTTTTGCTTTTTGTTCTGCATCAAAATATTGACTAAATTCTTTTCCTTTTCCCTTAATCTTTAATGAAGCATATCCATTCTCAATTAATGTGCATACAACATTTTCTTTTTTAACAAATGGAACTACAGCTTTTGGAATACCTTCATGTTCTGAAACAATTTCAAATTTAACTTCTTTACCAGTGACCAATTTTTTTCTTAATATTTCGTTGCATTCATAAGCAAATGCTTCTTCTTTCTTCTCTTTGGTATCATATCTTGGAAGATCAACATATGCTAATACAACGGTACTCTTTTTATCATCTTTCTTTGATGATAAGACAAGACTGTTGTTACTTTTTACTTTAGCAACAAAAGCAGTGAAAGTTTTCTTTTCTTTCTTTGGTTCACTCTCTGGTTTCTTTTCAACCTTCTTTGAGAGATCCTTCTTTTGAGTATTTTGTGCTGGCATTAAATGGTGATGTGAATAAAATTCCAGTTCAGTTTCTTGTATTACTAGGGTTCGTTATCAGATTCATAACTTTTTATTAGTTTACTTATTATATTTTATGGTTCATCTTCTTATTGTTTCTTATTTATTTCAATTGATGACGTGTTTATCTTTTAGATGTTATAAATATAAATAAATAAATCCTTTTTTTAACCATTAACCATTACATAAAAAAAAATAAAAATAATTAATTGACTAAAAATCAGTTCAATCTATAGTATTGTCTTTTGACACTTTATTTTTTTCCTTTTTTGTCCATTGCTAATCTTTTTGCTTTCATTGGTCCAATAACACCATTTAATTTATAACGGGTTTGATTTGTCAATTTTTTGACAAACTTTCTTTCAGGATGCCACATTGGATTTTTTGGATTAATTGATGGCATTTTCAAATTACTTAGGTCTGGTTCTTGTTGTGAT
The DNA here is from genome assembly GCF_000257125.1 of Entamoeba nuttalli P19. Classification (NCBI taxonomy): domain Eukaryota; phylum Evosea; order Mastigamoebida; family Endamoebidae; genus Entamoeba; species Entamoeba nuttalli. The sequence continues at coordinate 3,317 of NW_008577410.1, forward strand.
TTGCCTCCCCAAATATTCGTGTATTTTGTTTTATGTCCTACAGGTTTTGTTTGTGAAATTTTTCCTGTTTCAATTAGTTTTGTTACTTCTTTCTGAACTGCAATATCCCTCTTCGTAGGTTTAGTTGTTGTATGTTTTTTAGGGGCAATAACCTTGGTGTCAATTCCTTTATCTTCAAACAACTCAAAGTCACCAGCAACTATCGTTTGGTTTTCACTTTCTTTCTTCTCTTCGATTGGTTTTTCGGTTTCAGTTGGTTTCGGTTCATTGATTGTTATTGGTTGGTGACTTGATACAATTCTTCTTGGCATTTATCTTGAGATTTAAGTTGTATTATCTCTACAACCCTTTATATAGTAATTCAATAGTATTTTGTAAATATCCTTATAGTTTTGATTAATTCTTTATATTTTTAAGATTAGGATTTTTCTGTTTGTCTTAATAAAAATAAAAAACCATCATAACACTAACAATTAACCAATCACAAAAAATTGAGAATTTGATAACCAACAATCTTAAAATTTCAAACAGCTACAAATAACTAATAATAAGAGACTTGAAAACGTAACACAGATGAGAATTTATATATTATCATATAACAAACCTTGCCAACACAACAACAAGAATTAGAAAATAATATATACTCTGAACTTATTCATGTTAGACAAAGTGGTTATTATTCAATAAATTAATTTTCATTCTTGGTATTCAATTTAAAGAAGAGTTCGAAGAAAATCAGTATCAAATTTCTTAACAAAAAGTAGAAGAAACAGTCCAAATATATTGGAGCAGAGTCTTAAGAAGTTCACTTATTCAGACTATTAACAAATATGATTATATTAATTTTCTTGAGTTCCAAGAGTATACTAACTATCTTTTTACTCCGAATTTAGCAGAAATAAATGAATTTTGAGGAAGTCATTAATAACCAATTTAATTGAAAATGATATACTTATTACTCCATATAAAAAGTCTCATGAATTAATGTTATTAAATAATTATAATGAATGGATAAATCAATATAAACACGAAATATTAGATTCTATGTATCGAAACCTTTTTTAAAAGGCTCTTACAAAATAGAAGCAATTCACCATAAAATTCATCAATACTACACTTATTCTATAACTAAGAAAAAAAAATTGAGAATAACAATACAAAAAGATTATCACAAAGAAATTTATCTCTACTTCATTCACTAAGAAATACTCAAATGTCCAAAAGTATTATTATTTAACAAATTAGTTTATTTAGATATAATCAAAACCTTCAAATTTCTGTTGATGAAATTACTAAGTACGATACAGAAAATAAATATGAAGAATTCATGAAGAAAAAATATTGTTTATTTTATTCTTAGTAATGTAATAAGAAAAAAGATTTGTACATGATATAGTCCTTAAGTACCTACTCTCTAAGAAATAGTTCTATTGGATAAAATTAGCAAACTATTTCATTGTTTATTTGAAAATAGTATCAAACCATCATCGATTATTATTGACTTTTTTAAATATTTAACCTCAAATTATAAAAAATTTTATCTTATTGGAACTCAAAAAGTTTAACAAGAAGTTGGTTCATGTGATGGGAATATTTTCCAGATGAAGAAAGTTCTCAACTATTTTCTTTCTTAAAAACTAACATTATTTTTGTTAATATAAATTGTGACTTTATTCAAACTTTGTCAATTTGTTAAAAAATAAACTTCTGCGAAAATATTTATACAATTAACACGTTATCAAAAAGAAACAATAAAGATCAATTTCTTGGTAACGATAAGCAATAAAGGTGGTTTATCAAATAGTGAACTTCTTTTAAACTTTCTTCTAACTCACTAAGAAAAGATATTACAATTTATTAGATATAATAAATTAATAATGAACAAATTCATTGAATTAATCTCTTCTATATTTTGGAATTTTCCTCGAGCTTGTTTAACTGGATTTATGTTTAATTTTGCATCTTATTTTTATTGGCTAGTTGTTCCATTGAAATGTGTTGATATGGGTGGGTCTACATTAGACCTTTCTTTATTACAGACAACTGCTTTTGTTATTTATTCTATTATCTCTCCTATTTGTGGTAAGTTAGGTGATAAATTTAATCCATATATTCTTATTAGGATAGCAATGTGTTTCTTTGTAGTTGCTGTGGCAATTATTCTTATTTGGCCTAATACATTTTTTGTTCTTTATATCTCAGTTGCTATTTGGCCTTTTTGTACTGCCTTCTTTTGGCCAGTAACTACAGGAACAGTAGGATTTGAAGCGCCTCTCGGATGTGAGAATAGAAATACTTCCTTATATCAAGTTTCATGGTCAATTGGTAAAGCTCTTGGATTTTTATTCGGAGGAATGTTAAAAGGAGCTTTAGGAACTAATGCGTTGTATATCTGTATTGGTATTGTAGCTATAAATATGTTATTATATCCATTTACTCATCCAAAACGAATTAGAGAGAAAATAAAACAGATGAAAAAAGAGAAAACAAAGCCTAAAGAAGTAAGTGATATTACAGTAGAATTTACAGTTCATCAACAAGGTTCACATGAAGTAAATATTCCTGTAGAAATGGTAAATTCAACACCTTCAGAGTTACAAGATACTAAATCATCATCTGAAATACAAATTCATGAAGAAACAAACAATATAAATGATATCAAAGTTAAATGGAATGTAAATGATTATAAAAATAAAACTTATATTTATCTTGGCTATGTTATGCAACTTGGTGTGTATGGTACTTCTGCAATTCTTTCTAATTCATATGTAACTTTAGCTAAAGATAAAGGTATTACTATTCCGTTTGGACAAAACACTGTTGAAATGTATATCGGTATTATTTTTTTCTGTTATTTTATTGCTCAAACTCTTGTAATGGCAATAATGTCTTTCTCTACATTCTGGATTTACATGAGAAGTTTACTTTTATTATTCCAATTCTTCTATTTAATGTTTTTGATTACACTTGGTCTTTCTGCTCAACCATATGTTAATTGGTTCTTAGCTTTTATGGGTGGTTTAGCTGGTGGATTTGCATATCAAACATCAACATATTATTCAATGAGGGCAAGTGAATCAAGTAAATCAATGTTTATGGGTATTAGTGAATGTGTTGGAGGTTTAGGAAATGCCTTACTACCTTTAATAAGTGGATTATTATGTACTTATATGAACAATAATTATATTCAAATTTACATTGCTATTATTGTGATGTTATTATGTCTAATTATTGAAGAAATAGTATATTATATTGGTTATGCAATTAATAAAAGAAGACAAGCAAAACGAGTTGATCCTACTAAAGACTATCACCAAGAAGACAACAAAAAAAATACAGGTTGTTCAATTGAAATTACTCCAAATTAATACTTATTATTTTTTGTCTTTTATTTTGACTGTATTTTTTTGTAATAAAAATTTCCTATTGCAAGAATTATGAATTAAAATGTACAAGAAATAAAAGTACTATTTCATATAATAATTCTATTTCCTTTTTTCTCTTCCTTTCTAAGAATAATATAAACTAAAACAATATACTGTTCTCAATCTTAACTATTCTATTAAATAGTTTTTTTTTCAGAATTTATCTTTTAAAGATTGATATGTATAGTTTTATTTTACTATTTTAAATACAATATTTTTTTTCCTTTCATTTTTAAAGTTCATTTTATTTTC
>NW_008577411.1:0-355 GCF_000257125.1 Entamoeba nuttalli P19
TTTTTTTGTTTAAATAAGGATTATCAAGTAAATTTCCAGCTACTAAATGTGGCAAATTATTTTTAAATTACTATTTGTTAAAAATAAAAGATAACCCAAAAATAACAAATGACTTCTAAAACTTTGATTTGAACTTCCGAAAATGGTTAAAAGAGACAAAAAGAAATTTTCCCTCTGGTCCACTCGTTGTTATTCTATAATTCCAATACTTCCATTTTCATTTATTTTTTTATTTGGCTGTCTGTTCATATAAACAAAAATAGAACATATCTTAAATAACATTATACGTTCAATCTTTTTATATTTTTACTTTAAAATTAAATGAAATTACTCATTATGAAAGAAAAAAGTGAAT
>NW_008577412.1:0-366 GCF_000257125.1 Entamoeba nuttalli P19
TTTCTTTATCTATTATTTTATTTACTTTCTTAAATATTTCATTAGATTTATTTTTCAACTATTTTATAACAACACATATATTTTGTTCAGTATTAGTATTGAGTATAAATTTTCTTTAATTTCTTGATTATAAGTTGATACTTTCACTTGTAACTTTATTAATTCTACTAAATATTAACTCATTTGAAGTAACATATAACTGTTATTTGTTTTTGTTCATATTTTAATTCATTATATATTGATTAAATGTCAGTCATCATTATTTAGTTTGCATTAATACATAAATATATTTATCCAATATTTTTATCAATGATTTTTCATTATATAAAACAGAATATTATTCTTATCTGTAACACAAACAATTAA
>NW_008577413.1:0-529 GCF_000257125.1 Entamoeba nuttalli P19
TTGTTATATTCTTCTTGTTATATTCTTCTTTTATTTTATTCTGTTTTGTGTTTGGAATAATTGTTTTTCATTATCATCATTTCAAATGATGAAATTTATCATTTCATTCAATTTGTTATTAACTATTTCTTCTTCTTTTTCATTTTATTCTTCTTGTTATTTTATTGTTTATTTCTTATCATTTTTGTCTTTATTCTTCTTTCTGTTTCTTCTTTCTTATCATTTATTCTTTCTTCTCTTTATTATCTTATTCATATATTTCACTTTTATTTCAAACATTTTATTTTTATTCCTTCTTAAATAATATTGATAATTCATAGTTATATCATCAAATGATAATTGAACATATAGAATGTTTCTACAACTTCATTAATCAAATAACTATCAATCACTTCTTCGATTTTCAATCAAAAGATGAAAATACAAACTGAACAATAATCATAACTAAATACACACTTATAACCAATCAATTTATTTCAATCAAATAAAAATTAATATTATTTATATTAATATTTACAATTTATTTTAT
>NW_008577414.1:0-364 GCF_000257125.1 Entamoeba nuttalli P19
ATTATTTCTTCTTTTATTTGTTGTTATTTCATTGTATTGTTTTCTATCGTTTGATTAATATATTATAGTTGAATGGATCACTGTTGTTTGCATTCCATTCATTAATTAGATATTATTTTGTTTCTGTTGATTTATATTCACCATTTCTAGTTATTTCATTTTGTTTCTTTTTCTATTAATTGATATTTTATTTCTGTTATTATTTCTTATCGAATTATATTATTATTTCTATATTTTTCTTCTTGTCCATTTGTCTTATACTATTGTTTTATAATGTCATATAATTCTCTATTATTTGTATTTTCTTTTTATGTTTATTCAATCAATTAATTATTTGAATATATAATTAATACAATAAGTTATT
>NW_008577415.1:0-684 GCF_000257125.1 Entamoeba nuttalli P19
AAAAAAGAGAAAAATAATAATAACAAAAGAGTTATAATAATAAAAGAAGAAATCAAATATTCAATGAAAAGAAAGTTTTCATGAAAATCACATAGTGTTAATGAAATAAAATGAAAGTATTTGAAACATATAAATGTTTATTAAGAGAAATTCTTGGTTATATTTTAATCATAGACGGATTATAATGAAAATATTACCATATAAATAATAGTTGGAAATATAACATTGATTTACAGTAGTGGTGATTCTAAATCACAAGAAAATTATATACAAATAAGTTGGTTGAATGTGACAATGATGACATTTATTTCTATCATTAAACTAAAATCACACATTAACTAGAATAAATGATATTGAGCATCAAATAAATAAGAATCAAATATGGTGTAAAGAAATCTGATTAATAGCAAAAGAATGAACTATTAAGAATCATATAAAAATGAAATAAATGAGAGATAAAAAATAAAAGAAAGAATGAGATATTAGATTATATAAAGAAGACATGTAATTTTGTGAATCATCAATTGCTAATATATTCATTGAAATATTTTTAATATTAACAATGACACATATCATTTGATTTGATGTGTGTGGAGTAAATTATGTATTAAAAATGAATATACATTCAATAATGTATTAGAGGATGTAATATTGAAATGATGGATATTACAAGATGATTCTTTC
>NW_008577416.1:0-854 GCF_000257125.1 Entamoeba nuttalli P19
TAATTTTTAAGTAAAAAGTATACTTAGTTAATTGGTATTGATTCAACCTTAGTTTAGATGATTAAATAAAATTAATAATAACTTTTTCAAAGTTGTAAAATTGTGTGACATACAAATGAATTATTTAATAACTTCATAAAAATTGAATAAGTCATCAAGTATAATAAGAAAAGTATTATCTATTAAAAATGTCATAATACCTTTCTTGTTATTGTAAAATTTAAATCTATGAAGAAGAAAATGATTAATAATTTTATTTATTCTATAAATGAATTATATTCTTTCTTTAATGCTTAATACCTTTAAAAGTGAATAACAATTTTTATAGCGAATTTTTATTATTTTTAAGTATTTTTTTGTTTTTCTAACCTTTTTAAAGAAGAGAGATTTATTGAAATTCAATTGAAATTCAATGTGTCATTTCCAATAATTCAATATAAAATGCAGTATTTTTATTGATAAATTCACCTTTTTGAAAAATTCCAGAAAGTTTCTTTGATTTTTTACTCTCCAAAAGAAGAATAGAATTGAATAGAATAATTAGTATTTTTATTAATTTTCTCTTTACAAAAGTTGGTGCCACGTTAAAGTATTTTAAAACAAATCTTATAGAAAATTATTGAGAAATAGATGAAAGGAAATGTAAGAAAATAAATCACAAGAAGAAATTCTCATTTTAGCAGCAGAATCTTCTACCCACGTAAGTCTGCATTATATAAACTCGGACTTATTAAAACATATTCATTTAAAATAATTAAATATGTCTTCTTATGACGTTGTCATTATTGGAGCTGGTTGTGCTGGTGCTTGTTGTGCAATGGAATTGTCTAAATACAAGAACCTTAAAATTGCCT
>NW_008577417.1:0-354 GCF_000257125.1 Entamoeba nuttalli P19
TAAATTAGATGAATCAGGAGATATTTCATAAATACGTAAATTATCTCCTGAAGTCATTAAAAGGTCATTTTGTTGATTTAACGATGGTGGCATAAACATAACTTTTGTTGGAGGATATGGTTGGTCTATTTCAGCAGATTTCTCCAATGAGTCAGTTGATTCATTTAATTGAACTATTTGAATATGATTAATATAGTCATCGATAAATGATGTACATGCAATTCTTCTTGGTTTATCGTTTCTATTACTCCAAGAAACTGAATAAACTGTCCATGGGGCTTCATATTTATACAAAGATTTTTGAAAAGCGTCTGAGGTTGCCATTTGCTGTTTTCTTCTTTTTACTTTTTTTTT
>NW_008577418.1:0-789 GCF_000257125.1 Entamoeba nuttalli P19
TGTTTCTCTTGGAAGAATCAAAAGATTCTTATTAAAACCAGAATTACAACCAATTCAAGTTGTTAATAAAGAATCAGAAAATGCAATCGAAATGAATGATGTTAATTATATTTTCCCTGATGGAGAAACTGCATTTGCTTGTGATGAACTTAAAATTAAAAAAGGAGAACTTGTATGCGTTTTAGGAAGTGTTGGAAGTGGAAAATCATCATTCTTATTAGCACTTTTAAATGAATTAGAGAAGAAAAAAGGAGAGTCTTATCTTAATGGTAAAATTACATATTCATCTCAATCTGCTTGGTTAATGAATGCAACAGTAAGAGAAAATATATGTTTCTTAGCTCCATATAATAAAGAAAAATATAAACAAGCAATAAAAGATGCTTGTTTAACTTCTGATATTGATAATTTAGTTGGAGGAGATCAATATGTTATTGCTGAAAAAGGATCTAATCTATCTGGTGGTCAGAGACAAAGAATCGCATTAGCACGTTCATTATACAATTCACATGATATTATGCTTCTTGATGACCCTTTATCTGCTGTTGATTTCCATGTTGGAACATATATATTTGAAAATGCAATTAAGAAAAGTCTTGAAGGAAAAACTAGAATTATTGTAACTAACCAAACATATTTCATTGAGAAAGCAGATAGAATTATTGTAATTGATGATAACAAACTTGCATTTAATGGAAGTTTAGAAGAATTAAAGAATAGCAATCTTGAAGCCTCTCAATTTATTAAGACTCTTTCATCAAAAAAGAGTGAGAATAATGAAGAAAATGG
>NW_008577419.1:0-208 GCF_000257125.1 Entamoeba nuttalli P19
AATAAATACACCTCCAATAAATAATTCATTTTCAAGTTCTTTATATTTAAATGCAAAAGTATCTGGAACTTGCCATTTAACTGTTGGGTCAGAAAGTTGTTTTGTGTAAAATGCCTTAGTCATTTTACCAATGAAAATTCCAACATCATTTTTCATTTCTGAATTCCAAATTAATTCTGGTGTTTCTGTAGTTGAATCTAGTAAAATA
>NW_008577420.1:0-220 GCF_000257125.1 Entamoeba nuttalli P19
TGTTGATATGAAATTCTCTTTTGTTATTATATTTAATGTTTTGTGACATTTCATGTTTTTCATTTTTTTAGTCGAAAGAAAAATAAATTGAAAAGAAATGAAATAAAAATGACAATATTTTTATTCATCACAACCATTACCCCTTCAATGTTATTATGATTTCAGAACAATGATGTTTGAAACAAAGAAATAGTATCAACAAGACACTTAAAAGAATAAA
>NW_008577421.1:0-2107 GCF_000257125.1 Entamoeba nuttalli P19
TTTCAATACTATTTTAAATTTGAGTAAATTAATAAAATCATTTGATACTTCATTAATTATTATCAACACACTCGGTTGTTGTTTAATGAGTTCATTTTATCTGTTAAATTTTGAGCATCAACAAAATCATTAAAAGAAGAATTGAGTTTGTCTAATTAATCAGGAGTAAAATTAATATATTTTAATGCTTTTCTAAATAGTGTATTATTTAATTAAAGTGATTTTGATGAATTATTTTGTTTATTTATAATACTTATTTTGTGATTATCATTACATCTTTGTTGTAAGTTTTTTGTTGATATTGCGTTTTTAAATATTCTATTACATAATTTATTTTAAATCATTGTATTAATGAATATCCATTAGTAATTGAAACGGGAATATCTGAAACATTTTCTTCATTCTATGCTATTAACTTTCCAATTTCAGTTGATGCACTTACCATAACTTTTTCGTTCATTTTCTGTTTTATTTATTTCTATTTTCATTATATCTATTAAATTTTGGTTCCTATTAGTTTTAATTCCTCTATCATTCCTTTAATTCTTTCGTTTGTAAAATCATCTGGATATTCGTTTGTAATAATTTGTGTGTCTTCATTTATCCTTTTATTTATCTTTTTATGAAATTCACTGACATTTGAACTTTCAATAAATATTATTTTTACACTTTCTATTATAAACAAGAATTTTACATCGACTTACTGTAATTCAAAGAATAGTTCCTGTGTATTTGTTAAATACAAATATTTATATTTAATATCAAGTTTGTTTAATCTTTTCCTTTGAATTGTCATTTTTTAATTCTTCAAATGATTTATCAGTTAATAATTCTTCTTCTTTTGTAAGATAATAATTCACTCTGTTAATTACAAAACAAAATTGCATTCTTCTAAATTCATTTACTATATTTTGAATATCTTTTTCAAACAAATTCAAAAATAAATATTTAAATCATTATATTTTTCATCTATACTTTTGTAAGATGACTTTGTTTCATCAAGTTTTGATTCTACATCTTGATATAATTCTTCATCACAATATGTTATGTAACAACTCTTCCCATTAAAATTCTTTTCAATACATATAGCACATATTTTACCTGGTAGTATTTCACTTCCGTATTTTTCAATTAATTCTTTTGTTTTATATATGATTTTCTATTCTAAAGATTCAATTTGAATATTCTTGTGAATCTTGAAATATTAAAGTTTCAAAAACACAACCAGACAAAATTCTGACTGTTTGGTATTATCCATTCATTGGAAGTCAACGAATAAGAAAACTTTTAACATTCCCTTTACTCCATACCCTCCTTTCTCTGATATTTATTTAACAATCTTTTTTCTTTTTAATTTGTGTTATTCATATTTATTGTATTTAATACTTCTTTCTTATTTTATATACCTTTTTATTAATTTACATTTATATATTCATATTTTATTTTCATATCGTTATTATTATTATTTTAAAAGGGAAATAACTGAATAAAATGAGATGAATATTTTATTTAGTTACCATTACACAAATCATGTTATAAGATATATTTATGAATTAGATATTAAACATCATTTGATATTAAATTTATTTATCATTTCAATATCTTGTTTTAATGTTTAATGATGATTGTGAGAAATGAAATGAAATATAAAATTGAATAAATAAACAATTAACTACAAATTCTAAATAATGAGAGTAATAATAATACATCAATTTTTTTGAAAAGAATCTGAAAATAGAAAAGAATCTAACATAAGAAAGAATAGAATAAAAAGATAAAAGTAAATTAAAGATTGTTTAGAGTTTCTCATAAGTGAAAGTGTTTATTTGCCAGTCTTGTTGATGGACATGTAAAGTTCTTTTTTCTCTAATACATTCATCAATAATTTTATGACAAAATTGTCTTCCTTGTGGACAATTTCTTTGTTCGACTAATCCATGTTCTCCTTCAAGATTTGAACCACTAATATACCAATCTCCCATAATTATTAATGAAATAATGAATATAAGATTTTATTTAAATAGAGAAATGGAATAAAGAAAAAAATATGAATGACGTTTAAATAATCTGAAATATAATAAAATTACATAAATAAATAAAATAGAAT
>NW_008577421.1:2117-3985 GCF_000257125.1 Entamoeba nuttalli P19
GAGAAATGGAATAAAGAAAAAATATGAATGACGTTTAAATAATCTAAAATATAATAAAATTAAATAAATAAATAAAATAGAATGAATAAACGTAATTATGAATAATTTTTATAGTTTTTAATATATTTCTATTTCATACATAATATATAAATGATTATTTAAACAATAATACATTCCATTTAGTTATCTTTTATTTTACATTGTTGTTTTTCATTTTTATTATTTGAAATAAAAATATTCAAAGAAGTAACGATATAATGAATAAGTAATTTTAAATTGATGATAAAAAGAATATAACAAAAAGAAATAAATAAAATAACAACAGATTTATAATAATATTATAAAAAGAAATAATAGAAAATAATTCTAATTACTTTAATATATTTATTTCAAATAACGTATGTTTCTATATCAACAATTAAATTTCGGATTCTATTTCAACTAATTATTGACAAATCCTGTTTAAAACTAATATAAAAAGAAAATTCTCAACTAGAAAATAGCATTAGATTAAAAAATGATTATATCATTACTATTTATAACAATTCTTGTTGTATATTCACGTCCTATAAAACCACCACGTTTAGGTGATGGTTTTATTCAAAGAGGAAATCATTATGAACATGGAACTAACAACAAATTGAAAGGTGATAATGGTGAAACCGAATTACAATATTCCGTTGATATAAAACCAAATGTTCATTCATTTGATTTTGATGAATCAATAGAAAGTGTTGAATGTCAAGGAGATGATTTGATTGTTTCAACAAACAATAAATATATTGAAACATGGAGTAATAATTCACTTGTTACAGGTTCTAATGAAATGTGGAAAAGTTCATGTACATTAAATAGAAGAGTAAAGAATATTGAATTAATGTATGAAAAAGATGGATTATATTATTATTTACTTAGAACAGAGAAAGTGTCATTTAATGAATATTTTAATGAAGCAAAATTAATTTATAATCCAAAGAATAATGGAGGATATAATAAAGAAAATAAAAGAAAAGGATTTAGAAAAGTACATTTCAAAGAAGAAAGTAATATTGATGCATCAACAGTTGAAATAAGTTCAATTCCAACAGAAGTAGTACAAAGAAGTGAATATATAGAAGTGAAAACAACAGAAAAAACATTGCCATTCAATATTGAAACACCTGTTGGTGTTATAAATGTCGTACATGATGAATATTATTGTATAAGTTATAGTCTTATTAAAGGAAGTGAAGATATTCAAGGGGAGATGATCTTTGATGTTTATCCTAATGAAAAACAATAACAAATATAAATTTTATAAATTCATTCATAAATTTTTTTAAAAACATATATAAACGACATAAAACATATACCGTCAAAGATAATAAATATTCAGTTGATGAATTATATACTAAGTGTATTAAAATAGACAAAACATATAAAGAAAATAAAAATTACACAGTTAAAATGAAGATGGAAGGATATAAAGAAAAAGAAGGACCAATATTTTATGTTGAAAAAGATGACTCTCTTATTGTAACAACACCCATAGAAGGAGAATTTATAGATTATACAAAAACAAAAGAGATTTTAGTTAAATGGGAATACAAAAATGCATTTAAATATGCACAAGGAGTAAAAACGGAGTTAAAGATGAAAAAATAATAAAAGTAATAAACAAAAAATTTAGATAGTGTTACAAAAAAAACAACATGTGTGAAACAATATCCATAATTCTGATAAAACAAAAAGATAATATATACACAACAAATAACCGTTGAAAAAAAATTATATAAATACAACACACAAAAAAGGAAATATTAAAAAAAATTAAAAAAAAAGTAAACAAGAAAGAAAAAGAAAGAAAAAAAAAAAAAAAAAAAAAAAAA
>NW_008577421.1:4084-4200 GCF_000257125.1 Entamoeba nuttalli P19
GAGAAAGAAAAAAAAAAGAAAAGAAAAGACAACAAACGAAAAAAAAAAAGACAACAGAAAAAAAGGAAAAGGAGATAATTTTGATCCCTTTTTATCCCTTTTATCCTTTTTATCTA
>NW_008577422.1:0-2392 GCF_000257125.1 Entamoeba nuttalli P19
TTTTTTTTTGTTTAAGTTTTTCTTTTAAAGTTTTTCGTATTTTATATTTAGCTATACTTTAATTTTAAGAAGATTTATTTCATAACTTCAATAATTAACTTTTTGATTCAATTTTTTCTCATATGATTGATTCTACTCAACTCCTTTTATTCCTTTATGATCAACATTTTCTTAGTTTTATATTAAATAATTCAATGATTATATTTAAATCTTATATAACGTTGTATAATATAGATTCAAAACAAAAATAGATTAATGGATTGTAAAACAACATAACTCATTTATATTACACAGAATAGTGAATGATCCATTGGCTTAAAAACACTAAGAGCATTTTGTTTTAATTCATTAGTTATTTGATATTTAAGCCTCCCAAAAAAACGATTTTTCACATCATTTGGAGACCTGCCATCAAGAAATGTTGCAATTTGAGTCCATCTATTTCCAAATTCTTTTCTTCTTGTTAATATTTCATTATCTTCTTCACTTGTCCATGGTCTATGTCTTATATTATTAAATTTATTAATAAAATGTTCTCTACATTGTTTTCTATTTCTTCCAGGAATCATAATAGCTATTTTGTCCCAACTATTCTTACTTCCATATTTTGCAATGCCTTCAAGTAGCAATTTGTCTTCTTGTTTTGTCCACACTTTAACAACTTTTTTATTTTTCTTGTCTAGTTCAGGAGAGTCTGAACCTCTCAGACTTGATGCACATATTTCCATATTCAACACATTTGCTTTTTCTTAGTTAATGATTTAAATAGGTGAAAACTCCAATCAACACAACTTATAGTGTTTTGTTTTTTGGTTGTTTTAAAAATATTCCACATTTATTTTAGTAGCAACGTTCGTTGCGTTGTTTTCATGATTCTATTTGAAATTTTTGTTCTTCTCATCAGTATTTTTGTTCAAACAATCCTTGCAGACTGAAGTAACTTCTCCTAAGATTATTAAACTCTTTTTCTAAAAATATAATTATTTTTGGATAACAAACAAGATTAGGTTATTCGTTTGTCTTTATTTACATGTTTATTGTTTAAAATATAATTTAGGTACATTAACTGGATGACTCAAGAAAAGAACACAAAATAGGATTATAAACCATAAATTATTAAAAATGAGATTTATAGATATTATATTTATAATATTTTATTCTATTTCTAAATCATTATCTTAGTTCTATATTAAGAATAATTGATGATGAAAAAAACAATTTTTCTCGAATAATTAATAACAAAACGACTCTTTTAACTACCATCCACACAACAAATCATGTTGCTTCCAAAAATCCCTTTTCCCGAAATCATTTTATTGAAATAACTGAGAAATGAATATCCTACAAAATTAATTAAACTCTTTTTATTTCTTCATTTACATTTATAACCTTATTATTTACTATGTATATTTCTTGATTCTAATGATCCAACAAAACTTACTTTGAATCAACTCAATAATATTATGATGTCTTTTCATCTTGTATTTGAACTTCTATTACTTAATTTCACATTATTTCTCTTTGAGTTTATCTTTATCTCTATTTTTGTATTATCAAAGAAAATTCAATGATTAGATATTGATATTACTACTTTTTTATTGAATAAGATGAAATGTCTTTTGTAATTTTATTATTTATAACATATATCAAACAAGAGTCTGAGAATATCCATTTTCAATACTTCTAATGTAATTTTATTGTAGTTAAATGTGTTACCTCTAACTTATTTTTGTTATAATAATATTCATTATTAGTTAATGTATGTAATTTATAATATAGATGTTAATATTTATGAAAAAAATTATTATACACTTATAAAGAAATAGTGAAAATAAACAGAGAATAATTCTAGTTTAATCCAATCTGTAAGAATATACACAACAATTTAAATTGAAACTAACTGTTACTTGTAAATAAAACTCATTATAATATCTCTGAATTAATATTGTAAACATTATTTTATTATTGGTTATAGTTTGTTGAGCAACAAATTAAATATAAAACAGAATGTATCTAAATAAAGACAAAATATATAAATTAGATATTGAATAAATGCCTAATTAATTTTAATAATTATTTATTCACTTATGAATCATAACATAACAATGAAAGAAAGAATAACAGGAAATTATATTATTACCATTGTAATTTGTCAATAAAACATTAAATAAGCAATTCCATAAATTAGAAAGTGGATGTGTGTAAAAAATAGTAAATACCATCTTCTCAATATATTATTTAATATATAGTCAGTCATTAAGACAAACAATTATATTTTTATAAATAAATTTGATGAAGATAATACAATAAGAATTAAAAAGTGTGTGTAATACTCTTAAAGAATCTCAAACAAAAGAATAAACATATTCCTAATTAAAGTAAAAATAAAAAA
>NW_008577423.1:0-10764 GCF_000257125.1 Entamoeba nuttalli P19
TGTTTGTATTATGTTATAATTTCGTTTGGTTATGAAGTTTATTCTTTGGATGTTTTATTTATATTTGTTTTGTGCTTGTCTAATCACTTTTCGATTTCATGAAAGGTTATTGTTACAATAAAGCCTTGACTTAAATAAGGTGATACTTTAGATAATTTATTATTAACTTCATTGTATGAACCAATAAAATAATAATATTAAATAAATGATTAATTTTAATCAATTAGTGGTAACTCCGAGTTTAATTTTTGGAAAAAGAAAGCAAAGTTTGAACAATTGTGTGGAATTGAAGTTGTTATATTAATAATTTGTTTATTAAGTCACAAAATTCTAATGTTTATTTTTTTTAGAGTATCAGTTTTATTTTTCCCTTTATGGTTTGTGTATATTTTAAACAATATACAACTTTAATTAAATAGTAACAACAACGAAGAGACTAAGTCAAAAAAAAACAAAAATCATAAGGTGAAAGAATGAAAGATTAATGATTCTTCTTAAAAAAAATTGTTATGATATAAAAAAAAACATTTTTACTAATAAATCTAAAAAATTTGAAATTTATGAAATTTTTTCTAAAATTAAGAAGTAATTATGTAAAAATAGTTAAGTCTTGAACTTAAAAGATATTGAAATAAGAAATAAATTATTTTCAGTATTATTTTACAAAGAAAAAATTTTTTAAACGACAGAAAAAGAAAATAAAATAAATGCAAGAAAATTCGTTATATAAAACAAAAAATAATAAAAAGAAGAACAATAAAGTAATAGATTAGAATTGAACTTTTGCATTTAAACAAATAGACTCCAATTGGTTTTGGCGATTGGTTAAAAACTTTCCTCTAAAAAATGAAGTAGATTGAGAAAGACGATCTGCATTAATGAGTTTAGCAAGTAAAAAGTCATGTAAAGCAGATTCATAATGATATTTTTCTTGAGTAATAAAAGGGGGAATAGGAGGAACATCATTTTTAACACATAAATTAATATCATATTTTGGTGTTAAAGAAAAGGGTTGACTTAAATCATATCCAATAATTAAAAATGCATGATTTGTAAGAGACTTAAAAGAAGTAATATCTATAGGTTCAGGAATTGAATTATATTCTTTAAATATAATAACACAAATATCATTTTGAATAATTTTTTTTCTTTCAATTTGTTGATCAGTTTTAACATTAAAAGGTAACATTGTAGAAACATGAAAAGCACATTCTATTTGGTCATTACTAAAAGTAGATACAATTATCTCTGTTCCAAAAGGAAATCCATTACAATTTAATCCACCACAATATCCTGGATAAGTTTTCATATCAACTCGTTCTCCTAATAATTTTAAGAAGTGTTCAAAATAAGGACTTGCCTCTTTATTATTGTAAAATTCATTTTCTGTAAGTTGACCCAATGTTCCATATAACACTCCAAATTTAAATTTTTCTGAAACTGTTTGATTTTCTAATTTAGTTAATGAAGTATATAATGTACGAGAATGAATTGGGGATAATGTTTTTCCATTATAACCCAATTCTCTTAATATTTGAATATCAGTAATATTTCCAGGATATTCTTTTCTTAAATCACCTTTTTTATTTCTAATAATTATTTTTCGTTTTTGTGTAGATAAATCAAAAGATTCTCTTGTAAATCTTGGACTAAGAGAAGAAGATTTTAATAAACTTTCAGTCATTGAAACGACAAAAACATCTCCTTGAATAGGGACTATATAATTAATATGCTTTTTATAATCAAAGTATTTTTCATAATATTTAATACAAAGAGTAGGATCATGAGTGTTATAATATTCTAATTCTTTATGAGTATGACTACAACAATTTGAATAATTTTCTAAATGATATCCAACAGGAAATGTTGAAATATCAATTAAAGCAATTTTATCAGGATTAACAATTTTAAGCCATTTTTCTTGTGGATATTTTATTGTTTCAAATGTTTCTTGAAGAGTTTTGATTTGTAGTTCACTCATTTTATCAATTAAAAATGAAGAATTTAATATGTCTTTTAACTCTATTTCAAAATGATATTCTTCAGCTATTTTCATAACATCTTTTCCATAAAATGTTAAATTTAAAAGAGCATGATGTTGTAATAAAATTCTTATAGCGTCTTTATTTCTTTTTTTAATAGCATAATATAAAGGAAAGTCTTCAGTCATAGTTTGAACGTTTACATCTGCTTCATTTTTACAAAGAATTTTCATAGCATCAATATTCATAGATGCATTACATAATGCAATTAAAGCAGTATCTCCTTTACTTGATTTTAAATTAACAAACTCTTTATTATTTTCTCCATCTGGTAAAAATCTATTTAAAATTGGTAAAAATTGTTCAATATTTGTTTGTCTACATAAATAATGTAATGGAGTTCTGTGTTGAACATTTCTTGCTTTTTTATCTGCACCTGAATCTAATAATGCATTAATTACATTTGCATTAATTGTTTGTCCTGATAATGCAATATGTAATGGTGTATATCTAAACTTATCTGCTGCATTGACATATGCACCTTTTGCTAATAACCAATTAACCATTTCAACTAATCCATTTTGAACACAATAATGTAATAATGTTTTTCCATTTTCATCAGAATCATTTGGTCCATATTTTCTAACATATGCCATCATTGGTTGTTCTATTTGTGATCGTGTAACACTTCCATGGAATAATTTAGTCATTTCAGTAAATTCTTTTCTTGAATTTTTTAATGGAGTATATGCAAACCAAAGAAATAAAGTTCCTTTTCCTGCTGGTCTATCTAATTTAATAGTAAACCCATCATTTGTTCTCTATAAAATCAGTGAATTTTACTATATAAATTAGATATAATATTAGAAAAAACTTAATTGTTAGACTTGAAGAAATTAAATAATTTGAACTGATAAATTTCTTCAATATAAAAAAGTATAAAAAATGAATTCTACAAACATCTACTATACTGTTTGTTATTTTTGTACCATTTCCATGACTAGTTGCTTTAAATACAAAAAGAGTTGGTTCAATTTCAAATATTTTAGGATATAAAACAACAAATGATAAATTTCCATTACTTGGATCAACTAATCCACTTTGAAACTGTTCTCCACATAATGGAAAATTACTTGCATAATAACTAAATTCTTTCATAAATTGTATTTTAGAGCTTTCTTCTATCTCTATTTTTTCTTTTTTCAAACGTTCGATTTCTAATTTTAATTTTGTGACTTCATCTTCATATGATAAGGATTGTCGTGATGAAACTGTAGCAGATTGTTCTGATATATTTGAACTTTGAAATAAATCTGGTAATTGATTATTTACTGATTCTGAACGTTCAATCTGGATAGTGAGTGGTTCACTTGAATTCATCTAAGAATATTACTTTATCAAAACTTCTTTTTCTTATTTTTCTCCTTTTTAAAACTAGTTTTTTATTAACTTCAAACTATTTCTTCTTCTTTCTATATTTTTCGCTTTTTTTATAATTATGTTTTATATAACGATTATTAAAATATTTGAATTACTTAAATTTTTTTTTAATAAACTTATTCTTCTTCGTTGTGTTGTGTGTTGGAAGTTCTTTATCTCTTCTCAAAATAAAAAATAAAAAAACTGAATTAATTTTACAATAACTCTTATTTAAATGCAATTTGTGTCAAAATAAACAAAATAAAAATTCTCTTTTTATTTTTAGAAATCAAAGTAAAAAACCAAATATTTAAGAAACAAAAGATAAAATACAAATTAGAATTTTAAAAGACTATTCTTTAAATATTTCTTTTTATTTTTTTTTTTTCAAAAAATGAACAGTTTGTTTAATAAATAACCATAACAACTAATAAAATTTCTTTCATTCATATTATAAACATACAAATGTTATAAAATTGTTTTTATGAATTTTATTGTAATTTATTTATATCATCATTATATAAAACAATTCATTCCATTATATTATTTTTAGTTTATGTAATATTTTTATAAACAAATTACCTTATTGTTTTCAGTTTAATTATTTTATTGTTACAGAAAAACAACCAGTTTGATTTTTTTTTTATAGTTTTCCAATTACAATATTTCATTCTCTTGATCATATATATTCTTTGTCTAGTCATTATTTTGCAGCTTTCTTATTATTTGTTCTTTTTATTCATTAATACATTATTATCGTTTATTGAATTATATTTATGACATTAAAAGAAAATACATTATATTACATTTGTGTAGTTATTAGATATTTATATCTATTTATTAAATAATATACTTTTATTATTGTCTTTAAAAAGATAACAAGTAATTTAAAGATTTTCCTTTACATAGGATGTAATACTCAAAATCTTTGTTCAAATAAACAAAGAACCATTGAAGTTGTTTTATCTCGTTTGAGTAAATATTGTGAAAATCCATTAATTTAAAAAATTAACAAATAAATTTAGAAAAACATAAAAATAAACTTAAAAAAAAGAAAAACTTGAAATCGTCTTATATTTTTTTAGCCTTTATAATGTTGTTTTTGGTGTTGATTTTAGCACTTTCAGTAAATGCACAACTCAATGATAAAACAAACCAGGAAATCAAAAAGTCACTTGCAGATGTGTTGTTTGGAAAAGAAAAAAAATGTCCACAAATGGTTAAACAAGAAAAAAATACTACCACTGCTTCAGTTCAATTTGATAAATTAATAATTAAAGGTAATCTTACTAATGTCAATGAACACTTTAAAAACCTTCAGGTTATCCTTCAGGCAGAAGCTCATAATACAGCCTTTATGAAAAGAACTGGTTACAGACAATGTAAATCAAATAAAATGATGAAAAATGGAAAAGGAAAAGTTTGTAAAAGTTTATTTATGAAATATTTAAGACAACAACCAAACTGGAACATTAAACTTGAAACAAAAGTTCTTGGTAACTCTTTGTGTTTGAAAGACCTTTCTAAATTAACTGAACAAGAAAAGACTAAACTCGCACAAGATTTAATGAGTGATACATCTAATGTTAAACAAGATACTTTAGAACAAATTCTTGCTAAATTTTAATTCATATAAACCTAATTAAGTAAAGTTGCCCTTTCGTTTTGGAGTTGAGAAATAAAAATGAAATCAAAAATAGAGAATTAGTCATAAGCCTTTATCTTTTCATTGTGAAAAACAATCTCAACACATTATTTAAAGTGAAAAAGTAAATAGGAAGAAATATAGTTCTTTCTCCGCAAAAATGCTGGTCAGTTATAGGTATGAAAAATTAATATTTCTTTCATTCTTTGGTTTTGTTGGTCTGTTGTTTGTTGCAACATTATTCTTTGGTACTACTCAACCTCCACCTGACATCCGAATGAAAGTCACTCCAAATGGTAAACGAGAGATTGGTGTTAACCAATATCTTTCAAATATAAACCATTGGATGTCGTCATCATTTTATACTATTGCTTTACTTTCAATATCTTCAATGAAACCAGAAAAATTTGAATCAAATGAACATTTAAAATTTATAACTATTCAAGATAACTTTAAACCAAATGAATGGTGGGCAAAGAATGGATATCTTGTTTCTTTACATGACTTTGGTTATTTACAAGAAGAAATAGAATTTGATGATTACAAAGAAAAAATTTCATTGAATTGGGCTTTTAATGAAAGATTAAAATATATTCCAGATGAAGTTGACTTTGTCTTTGTTACATCACTACTTGACCCTGCATTAAATAAAACACAAGTTGAAATGACTCTTCACTATTATTTTGACCAAATCAATCAATCCATTGATGATATTTGTTTACTTGGCATAAATAAAAAAAGTACAAATGAAATCAAGAAAGTATATGCTAAATGGCCATCAGTTCAATTTCAAGGAATATCTGGATTAATTATTCCACGAAATAGCATTCGAGGAATTAAAAGGATGTTATATTCAAGTCATTATTTGAATTCTTTTGAACTACTTATTCAACATTATTGTGAAGTAGATGAAAAGCCTATTCTCCTTTCACCATTATACACATTTTTGCCAGAGGAATTCTAAAGAACATATTATATTATGAACTATTAGACAAAAATAATTGAGAGGTTTTTGATATTCTTTATTTGAAAAAAAATGAAGAGAGTAATACCTAAAATTAAAATTATTTGTATTACAACCACAAGAATAATTTATCCAACAATGACTTTTATTTTATCAATAATAATTAATAAAAAATATAAACATTTTCCTTCAGTGCTTCAGAAAGTCAGCAATTTATTAGAATAACATTATATAACAAATTGTATTTAAAATTTAGGTTAGGTACCAATAAATAGTGTTTAATAATAAGAAAATTACCTTTCATAAATACTTAACAAATCTGAAGATAACAAAAACCTTATGACTTTCTTAATGACTAAGACTTAGTCATACTAATCTTAACTAATAAAAACTCTAAATCAAACACGTAACGATGTCATTATTTAAACAGTGAACTTATTTGAGGAAGACATATACCACATACAACATTTACTTTAAAAAAAAAAGTAATTCAGAGAAATAAAAAGGTCAACCCCAGGGTAGAGATTTAGACAATATAAAATTATTTTTCAAAGGTTGTTTATTTGTTCAATTAAAAAACTTAATTGAAATATAAACTACAACAGTCTTATTACTTTATTTACTAACAACCTATTATAGAGTCAATAATAAAAAGTAATTATTGTTTATGTTCTTTTCAAAAAATGACACAACAACAGAAGAACTATTGAATTACTTAGATATCTAAAAGGATTTTATTTATCCATAAAATAAAATTTACATATAATATATTCAACGAATTACATTGAAAAACACATTAAACTGTATTAATATTTAAATTTTATTATTAATATTATTTCAAAAATTATGCAATAAAAATTTGATGATGAACCGCTTCTTTTTACAACTCATAACTATTTTATTTTCTGATGTAGAATAAATAAAATTATATTATTTGAAATGATTAAATATTTGACTACTATAAGTTTGTCTTTCTCTTTAACACAAAATAACACTATTAATTTAGACAAACTCCTTTAACCTTCGCTTTTGACTTAATCACATTTTTTTCTATTAAACTCAAGTATTGGTTGAAAGAATGAAACATAATCATTACATAATTATTTCTTAGGGTCTCTTTCCAAAATATTTTTAACTAAGACATTCTAAAAACAATAAAATAACAAATACCTGTTCATTTGTTTTTTTCTCAAAACACTAACACATAAATTATTATAATAAAATTAGAAAAGTCTATTTGAAAAAAAATGAAATATATCATAATGAATAATTTGTTAAAAACGATATACTAACAAGGTATCTAAAAATATTTTTCATGTTTTTTATACTAATAAACATGCCGAAATTTTACATGCTCTATTTTAAGATAAATAAATTCTCTAATAAAAATACATAAAATGAATTACAAATTCTTATGTCTTTGTTGAATATAATCTAGAAGAATAGAATTAAGCATCTTATCATTCTTTTGTAATGTAACGAATTGTTTACTGTCAACACGAGACAGTATTTCAGAATTAATGACTGAGCCTACATAATCAATATCCTTTCTTTTAAAACAAAAATATTTATAATAAATAGACTCTATATAGTCAATAACCAGTGAGTTGTTTTTACCGTTAGAAAATTTTTTGTGAAATTTTACCCCAAGTTCCTCAACAATATCAAAAAGTAAATGAATTGATTCAGTTGTTCTATTTTTCTTCATTCGAGAAAGTGCAGTTTCCTCCAATACTCCATTTGCGATATCCATTTTATATATTTCATGAATCCTTTTATCAATTATATTTCCAAAATCAACTTTGTCGGAATCATTGAATTGTATTGTTTCAATTGGAAAGAAAGGCTTTGATACAGAAGCCTTTCCTGCAGGTTTCCTTATTGTAATTTCTGCATATGTACAAAGTATTGCAATACAAAGAGACTCATTAAAAACTATCTCATTTCTTTTATCTTTATAGCAATAAAGTATTTTCCCTTTCGATCGCATTTAACCTCGTTTAAACCTTTAATTATTTCTTAGTTTCTATGACTTATTCTTGTTTTATTCAAAAACTATAGTTTGAAAACTTTCATTCGTATTATATCAAAAATAACTTCTTTTCCTTTCTTTCCTGACTAATTAGTGTTTTTATTATCTCCTCCTTTGAATTTTTCTTTTTTTATTTGAAGAAATAAGCAAATAAAAATAGTTTTACTTTGTTTGAAATAAAAATATTGAATTAGTCAATTCTTTCGTAAAATAACATAAAAGCATTATTTGTCACAATATGGTTGGTATTAAGCCTTGTTACTGTATCATCATTAAAAACAAACCAATCTGAACCACATCTACAATAAGAATAATAATGTCCACCATTTAATGTCCCTCTATGATTCTATTCTAAAGTTAATTTGTTCATTGAAAATAAATCTAACAGTACTATAAATAAAAAAAAATAGACAAACCACAACAGAATTTAATCGGTATTTCCCTACCATTCCAAATTGATGAAGATCAATTTCAATCGGAAAATAAACAAGAGAATTATCTTTTACTACACTTAAATGTTCTGTGTATCTAAACCGTTTTAGTTGAATAACAAGAACATTTGGAGGATATTCAATAATACATTTTTGTCTGGCATTAACTTTTTTTCCACACTGACTACATTTCCATTCATTTCCTTTACCTAAAATATTTTCTTTAAAAAAGTCATTTAAACACCACTCTAATGATATACCATTTGGATTTAATATATTTTGATTTGGCTCTTCTTCTCTTTCCATTGTTCCAAATTTCTCAATATCCTCTTCTTCCCCTTTAAATGTTAACAACCACCCCTTCTTTACTTTTTCTTCATTAAAAGGTTTTTCAACACCAAAAACACTCAAACGCTCTTTCAATTTGTCTTTCTCAACTAGTATTGGAATAAGTTGTCTTCGCAATTCTCCTCTAACACTGACCTGAATATAAATAAGTTTAGGTCTTTCTATTTTTTCAAAAGCAAGTAACTTTCTTGCTCCTCTAAGGTCAAGTGCTTGAGGAACATTTTCAAAGTCAACAGGAATAATCTTTCCACATTCACACCAAATCCCATTAATTTTTTTTTGAACCTTTGCTTCAATCCTTTCTTTTAATTCTTTCATATTTGGTCGAATTTCAGTCCAAATATAAAAGAGCTTAGGAAGTCCTTCTTTACCAATAAAAACTACAGGAAAATATCCATCTACCTCCTTAGGTAAAGGAATATCAATTGGTAATGTTGCAAAAGGGTTATGATTATCAGAATAATTACCACAATCACATAGAGTTCTTTTTAATAACATGCCAAAGAATAATTCACTAATAATACTTTGGTTATTTTGTACATATTTTTCAAAGGCACTACAACCCATTGATATTTTAATTCGGTTTTCTTTTTGCAAATAACCATCATTTATAATATTGTCTTTAATCTTCAAAAAGTTTTCTGAATTTTTTGATAGTGTTAATACCATTTCTTGCGACATTTCATGTTTTTGTTCATTTATTTCGTTTCTTTCATTATTCTCTTCAGAGTCAGGTGTTTCTTGTATTGTTACAGAATGAACAAGAGGATTATCTTCCTCTAATTTTATTGTTACAAACTCACCTCTCTTTATTAAGGGAGATCCTTCATGAATTTCTGTCTTTTCACTTGGGGCAATTTCTAATACTAAAGGTTTTGGTGATATTTTTGTTTTAGCAATCTCAGGCACTCCAACTTGATGGTCATTGATTTTAATGGGAAGAATAGGCAAATCGTCTTTAGGTAGTGAGATAGGAATTCCAGATTGAGTCCCTCTCATTTCTTTATCAAGCTCGTCCAACAAAAATAAAAAGAATTCTGATGCATCATTTTGGTTATTTCCTTTAAACATTATATTTTTTTCTCCCATAATTTCTTTAATTCCTCTAGGTGTACAAATAGCATAATCACCACAAAACATAGCTTGGATAAGAGCAATAAGTGCAATAGAAATTTTATTGTGATACTGTGTTTCATTACCAGGTGCAATGTCTTTACGTATGAGATTGTCTTGAGTTAAACAGAAATTTTGAAATAACTTAGAATGAGCAATACTTTGTAAAATACAATTCATATAACATGTATTCCCTAAGTTATATAATCCACATACCCCATTCGGTAATTTTTTTGTTGTTTTTTTATGATTTTGACGAGTGAAGAAACGATAAATAAAGCTCATTCAAATATTTTAAGTTCTTTTAATATCTTCTTTTTATTGTCAAGATTTTTATTAATTTTTCTTTCACTTCATGTTAACTTCAAATAAAATTTATGACTCTTCAAAACACCATCTTTTATTATGACAACGAATAAATTACAAAGAATAAATATCCTAATACCTTAGGTTCATGCCAAACTAACCTACTCATGAAATATTTTAACAACTAAATTATTTATATTAGATTATTGAAAAAGAAACAAATAATTCTCTATTATTGCGTTTAATAATAATGTTATATAAAACTAAAAGTGTATTTATAGAATTAATGTTAATTAAAACATTTAATAATAAATTCAAATGGTATATTAAAATTGTAAATTACTTTAAAATAAAATTAGTTAATTAAGTGTTAATAGAATTTTAATCTATTCCTCTTTAATAAGTAAAGACTAATCACACCCCTTCCCTATTTAAAAAAGAATACTCTTTTTGTTTAACATATTCTTTAGGATTTTGTAGTGCCACGAGAAAAATACTTCTTTGCTTTATTGATTTCTATTAAA
>NW_008577423.1:10918-11848 GCF_000257125.1 Entamoeba nuttalli P19
CCTCCTTTTTATTTTATTTTGTGAATAAGAGAAGAAAAGCATTTCATTACCACTATGTTATTATATCTAATTTTCTTTTGTCTTAACCACACTTCGGTAGTTCCTTTTCTTTGGTTAACACCTCCACATATTTATAATTTCTTTATTAATAAATATCCATTCTTATATTACAACCACGTAATATTCAACTATAATAATTTCCTATACCATTTGAAGCATTAACTAATACATTTTTAATTCAAAGACACCATCATAACAAGATAATAACTTAGAGAGTCAAAGCTTGAATTTGTATTAGGGTTAATGTGGTGTTTCAGGTATGACAAAAAATTAAAAAAAATAAAAACTAAAATAAAAAATTTATAGCAAATAAGTTAAATTGATTATGGATGAAGTGTTGTTAGTAAAGAAATTAGTTGAAGACGCCATTGTTCCAACAAGAGGGTCAAAGTGTGCTGCAGGAATTGATTTATACTCTAATACAAATTTTATAATTCAACCTCATGAAAGGTTTTTAGTTTCAACGGGAATCTCAATTCAAATACCACACCAGTGTTATGGGAGAATAGCTCCACGATCATCACTAGCACTCAAATATGGAATTGATGTTGGTGCTGGTGTTATTGATGAAGACTATAGAGGTGAAATAAAAGTAATTCTGTTTAATCACTCAAATGAAATATTTAATGGTAGAAGAGGTGATAGAATAGCACAACTCATTATTGAAAGAATTTCATATTGTAGAATTTCAGAAGTAAAAGAATTAAACAAAACTGATAGAGGAACAAATGGTTTTGGTTCTACAGGTAAATAAATGTTTTATTCAATATTTTAAAAAATGAATTTAGAATAAAGAATGTTAATTACTGAGTTTCTGTTATATTTTCTTTTACTTCTTCATTAGACTCTTTCTTTTGTTTAATTTCTTCA
>NW_008577424.1:0-4927 GCF_000257125.1 Entamoeba nuttalli P19
AAGTTCAGGAGAGAAGAAAGTATTGATATTATTACTTCTTTTGTTAACTTATTCAGATATACTACGTTGGAAATTACTTACAAAAAGACTCTTATGTGTGTAATTTCATTGTTCTATTCATAATTCGAGAGAGGAGATGATAATTGGTTTAATGTTGGATTTGTTGTGCATGACTTATTGTCAATCTTCATAAGTTTTATTTCTTTTCTTTCATTTTAGCTTGTAGTTTTTAAAAAATATTTTACCAATTCCCTCAAATAAGAATTAATTTGATTCAAGTATTAATATCTCTGTTATAAAAATAAAGCATTCAACCTATTAAATTCTCTTTGTTATATATAGTTTTGGAGCTTATTTAGACATACTAACACAGCTACTTTTAGTCATGATAAAGGGTATAGACTTTCTTCTAAGTTAAGTATTAATATTGTCATCAACTTTAACACCAGAAAAACAATTTAAATAAAGTATATTTCACTCAAGATGAAACTCAATTTAAACAATAAATATAAATATTCTTTATCTTTTTGAATCAAAAATGAAATATGCTGTGAATATTCAAATTTATTCAATAAATCAAATAACTTTTGATAATAACTATAATTTTATTATAATCAATATTTGTCATTTCTTCAAATAATAGAGAAAATATTACTTTAATACATTTTGTTGTATTAATTCACTTAAAAATATTATTATACTATTTTTAAAGATAACTTTGATAATATTAATATCATCATCGTTATTTACCAAGATAAACAATTGCTTTCACTTTTATGATATAATTAAATTTGGTTGTAGAAAGACAATAAGTACTTTGAACCTTTTGAAAATATTTAATAAATAAACATGATGTATTAAAATAATTAGAATAAAAAAAGTAGGATTTATAATCTTAGTTATATTTAAATAGAATAATAAATTGTTATTGGTATGTTATTTGTAGAACAGTAAGAAAATGAAAAATAAGAGAATTTCAAAATTTTAATAACGTATATCTATTTTAGTATTATAAATACTGATAAATGACGAGTGGGTGAATTTAATATTTTATATTTCTATTATATTGATAGTTTCTATGTCTCACATTAAATTTTTATTTTTTTAGTATATTCAAGAACTTTATATTATAAAACATTATTTATTTGACATTTTTAGTAATTATTGTTTGTAGTATTATTGAAGCATCCTTATTATTGTTTGTGCAGTAATTAATTTATTGCTAATATTATATTAATTATTTTTACAATGTATTTTTTCTCTATTTTCAATAGGCTATATTCAATTTGTCTTTAGTAACAATTTATTCATTTACTTCCTTTATTTGATTTATTATTCACTAAAATTAATCTTCTTACAAAATATTTTCACCATTCTTTTTATTATTCTACCTGAATTATCCTTTTATTACTTCTACTATTTCAATAATTCATGTATTTGTTATTTGTATTTTAAATAGGTTCTTAGTAATGCTAAGTCGCAGTCATTTCATAGAAACATTATTCCATTCCTAACTTATGTATTATTTATATAATTTACTTTTGTTATTATTTCTATGTAATTGTGAGATAAAAACAAATTTTTAATTTGTTCTTCACTTCCTTTAAAAATTCAAAGTGAAAACTCAAAAAAGAAAAATTAAAAAAAAGAACAAAAACCCTGTAGAATTAAAAGAGTCATAAGCAAGTAATATGAAAGCAAAAGGAACTAAGAAACAAATTGTAGAGAAGAAGAATGTTTTCTTTACTAAAACTGGGCTTGATGCAGATTTTGTAACAACACTTTCCGACCATATCTTTATGTTTTTATTAAATAAAGGGGGAGCCACAGTTATTGAAACTTATGATTATGTTAGAGAATCAGGGATATCGAATGTAGACATTAAGAAAGAAGAAATTTTATCATTACTTGAACGATTAGTTTATCTTGGGAATGCAGAAGTTTCAGTTGCAAAAAATGGTAATAGTAGTTTATATGGTTCAAAAGTATTTAAACCAGTAAAATTTATGGTAGGAAGATGTCCATTATCTGAAGTTCCATGTTATAATTGCCCATATTCATCAATTTGTTCACCAACAAATGTATCATGTAATCCAAGAAATTGTAAAGCTTTTGTTGATTTATTAAAAGTACCAGACGACCTATAGGAAAGAGATTTTTATTTACTTTTTACTAATTAAAAACTGCATTGATTGTATTTGTTTTATTATTTATTTATGGTTCTAAAGTTGCACATCAAATATAACACTACACAAAACCCTAAAAGAAGTCAAATCATTGATTCACCAGTTATCATTTGGCTATGATATTGCCTTTTGGTTAGAAAATACCTTACTCAATACTGCAAGAATGGCAATGATTATTATTAATGATGATGGAGTACTATTTATTATAACTGAAGAGTGAGTAATCTATAAAGAAGTATTTATTATTGAACTGCCATGATGCAAATATATTTGATAGTTTTGGATTATCAAAGGAAAAGGGTTTGTATATTTCTGGTGATAAATGAAACTATGGACTAGTAATATAATAGTAACGGTATGTTCATTCAACATAAAATAACATTATAAAGAAAGAAGAGTTTTAAAACACAATAAAATTTAAATAGAAATGGGGGTAATTACTTAAATGAGGAATAAATAGGTTGATGATGCTTGAAAAGACATTAATTCAATCTAAATAAAAGAATGAAGAATAGAAAGTCACACTTCTCAATAAGATTAAAAACTAAATAATAAGTGAATAATTGATGAATAAACATTTTTAAAGCACAAATATAGGATTAACCTCTTATGAGACAAGAAGAAAAGAAAATAAATCTAATAACACTAAATTAACTAATTTTTTTCTTAATAATAAAAGAAAATATCAGACAAAAAAAAGGTTTGCAATATAAATCAATCAACAATTCCATACTTCAAAAGATATTCCCATATTGAAGTATTAAATAATTTAATCTTAGAGCAATTAACAATTTTAAAATTTTTACAATCCATAACATTTAGTGTTGTTAATGAATATGGTAAAGCAGTTTTGCCTAAAAAAGGACATCCTTCAAATACTAGATTCTTTAATAAAGGAATATTCATATCCTTTGTATCAAAACAAACACATTCTAATGAAGGTATTTGTTTTAATGAAACTATTTTAACAGAATTTGGAAGATGAATAATTTTAACACCAGAACACCTTTGTAGAGTTAAGGCATTTAATTTTTTTGGAAAAGAAAGACTTTCTGGGAATACACATTCAACAAAGTTAACTAATTCTAAGTTATCTCCTAAATGTGGAAATATTTCAGTAAAATTAATTTTGTTAAATGATATTGATACTAAACTATCCCAGTTATAGTCAACATATCCACTTATATAATTAATTCTTCTTTCTTCTGGTTTTCTTGTAGAGACTACTACACTTTTTGGAAGCATTTTTTCAATAATAGTTTTATTTAATAATGTTTCATTAGCAGCAAATTGAAATAGTCCTGTTGGCGTTAATACAAATCTTAATTGATTTTTACCTTCAACTACTTTATTTCTAGTAATATATGGTAATACTGAAATGTCAACTATTTCATCACAAACACATACAGTAATTTTTTCAGTTTCAATTGTTCTTAATTCTTTTATTGTACTTTCATTTACAAGCATTGCTTTTAACACAAATTCAGGATTAGATTTCATTTTTAATCCTTTTAATTTAGAGGTAATATCACTTAGTGGTGCTTTAATAATTACTTTTTCCAATAATTCTAATGATTCTAATTCTTTAATTGCACTTAAAAGATGATTATCATATGTAGTGTGTTGAAGGTCAAGTCTGAGTATTTTAAGTTTTATATTCCCTGAAATACACCCAGGTGAATAATGTTGCATTGAAATAGTTAAATCAACAACTTCAGCCTTTGGTAATATATCACGAAATTTAAAAGTAAATGGAATAGTAACACGAAGACGTAAAGTTTCAACGTTTCTAATTCGTTCTAAAATTTCATTTCCTTTATCTTCTAATAAAAAAGTATCAAGAAAATAATTGTCACATGTCAATTCACGTATTACTGGAAACAACAATAATTCTCTCATAAACTCTCTCTTTTCACTTGAAAAATAGAAATTTACATGACGTGCTAAAACAGCTTGTTGAAATCTTTTAGATATTAGCATAATCTTTTTTAATTCATCAGCAACTCCCATATATTTTATTATCCTTGTAAGAATAACTGATTCTATTATTGTTTTTTTTGGTAAATTCATACGTTTTATTAATAGTTGTTTAATAGAATTTAAATGTTTTAAATAAACCTCTTGATAAGAAACAATTTGTGATTGTTCGTCAAATCTTCTTATAAAGAAATCACATTCCTCTACTGTTTTTTTCAACAAATTTTCAGAAATATCTTTGTCCTTTCTAAACTTCTCAAGAAGATAATTACTGTTTGAGTACTGTTCTTTTAATTCATTTATTTGCTCATTTAATTTAGAATTATATTTATCCATTTCTTTAAGTCCTCTTAAAGAGTTAACTTCTCTCTCTAACTCATCTTCGTTAATTATTCTTTGATAAAGTTGTCTTTTATAAATTTCAGTCTCTACTTTAATTCTTGAATCAATTAACGTTGTTTTTTCTTTTTCTTTAGAGTTAATCTCATTTTCTATAAGAGTTACCTGATGACCAAGTTCTTCTCTTTTTTTTTGGAGCTCTTCTAAACTAAATTCTTTCCCCTTATTCTTAATGCTCAGACTCATATTAAATTATTCATTTTTTTTAGATCTTTCAAAACCCGTTATTGAGTAATCTCTTTCTTATTTTTTTTACTATTCAAAACTATATTATTGACTTCTTTAAATTTTATTTCAGTTATTATCATTTGTTAATCTATAAAACAAAAATTTTCTTAAATAAAAGTAATTAATTAAGTATTAAT
>NW_008577425.1:0-4720 GCF_000257125.1 Entamoeba nuttalli P19
TAATTTATTGTTTTTATCATTCTTTGTTGTATTTAAAAAATTATAAAAACAAAATCAAACAAAAGAAGAAATACGGTAAACAAGAGGTCACTTATTCGGAGGCTTTAAGAATATCAGAATCTCCACCATCAATAATTGAAAGGACAGAGACAGCGAAATATCTACCACAAGCAGTTCCAAGATCAACATTGGAACCAGCATAGTGAACAACTTGAACTTTAGCAAGAACAGCATAGTATTCAATTTTAGCTCTTTCTAATGGTGGGCAGTTAGAAGAAATAATAACAAGTTTACTCTTTCCATCACGGATGGTCTTAAGAGTAGCTTTGGTTCCAAGGACATATTTACCACTCTTAGTGACAAGGGCAAGTTTTGAATTAACTCCTTCTTGGGTTTTCTTGGCTTGTTTAGTGCTTGACATCCTTTGGCACTATATCAGTTAAAAGGGTTCTTTTTACTATTTCTAAGGGTTTTAAAATAATTTTATAAAATAGTTTTATATATTATAATTTATAACATAATTTTTGATTATTTTTACAATAGAAATTCTTTTAATTTTTCTTATTGTAAAAATATACCAACGTTAATTATTTTCATTAATATTATTCATTCCTTTCTTTTCTAAACTTTATCTTTTTCAATCTGATACTTTATAGGTGATCAACAAACCTTCAACAAATGCTTTTATTTCAAAACATGGGTCATAACTTTTATGTAGAAATAAATGTTAAAAATATTGTTAAATGAAATAGATAAGAGCAAGTGCTAAAAACAGAATAATATCAAAAAAAGGATGGATAAAAAAGTAAAACTTGAAAACAAATCTTTACAACAATAGAAGATGTTTGCAAAAAAGGGTCAAACAATGAGACCAAAGAAAAAATCAGAAAAAGGAACTTTGAGATATAATATTCAACAACTTGTAGAAGCAGGAATTAAATCTGGAGATTTGATTAATGCAGTCAAAGTCCCCAAAGGACAAAATGAATATGAATGGATGTCTGTCAATTGTTTTGATTTCTTTGAAACAGTTCAATTAATTTATTCTTCTGTCAGTGACTTTTGTAATGAAACAACTTGTCCAATTATGAATGCAGGTCCATCAATTGAGTATTTATGGATTGTTGATAAAAAAGCTACTAGCCTACCAGCTCAAAAATACTGTGATGAATTATTTTCATGGATTGCCAATGCATTTGATAATGAAAAAGTATTTCCACAAGAATTTGGAGAAAAGCCACCAAAGAAGTTTATTGATATAATAACCAAAATATATAAAAGAATGTTTCGTGTATATGCTCATATGTTCTATAGTCATATGGAGCATTTAAAGGAAGTAAAAATGGATGATATTGCTTTACAAAGTTTCAAACACTTTTTCTTTTTCTGTAGGGAATTTAACTTTTTATCTAAAGATGACATTGCTCCATTAGAATCAATGGTACAAGATTTATGTAGCCAAGCAGGTGTTTCTGTTTTTTCTTAACAATTTTTATTTTTCTTCTCAGAAATTTGTTATTTTTTTTTGTTATTTGAAAATTTTTTCCAAAATGATTTTTGAATTTTCTTTTTAGTCAAAATTAATTAGAATGAAGAATAATGATAAGTTTATCTTTCTTGGTTTATGTTTTATAACAAAAAGAAATACTAATTGATATTTCTGAGACACAGCACAATAATTTAAAAATTAAAATAAATAATAGAACTTTCCAGAAAAAGATATTCATTATGAATTGTTATTAAAAAAGATGAATTACCTCTCAGAACATAAATCTGATGGAATAAATGAAAAAATTTTCCTTGTTTAATAAACAAGGCTGAAGGTAATTAATATAAACTATTATTACTTAGACAAATGAATATAATAAGTAATGAATAAAGAAAAATTCTAAAGAATAAAAGTAAAATAAAAATTTAAATAAAGTTTTAAAAAAGAGAATCTTAGGATTGGTTTGATGATATTATTTGAGATTGGATTTAGTTTAAATCCTTTTAATACCATAAAGTTTCAATATTTTAATAAAGTTTAATTCATAGAAAA
The DNA here is from genome assembly GCF_000257125.1 of Entamoeba nuttalli P19. Classification (NCBI taxonomy): domain Eukaryota; phylum Evosea; order Mastigamoebida; family Endamoebidae; genus Entamoeba; species Entamoeba nuttalli. The sequence goes on from NW_008577425.1 coordinate 2,042, forward strand.
AACAAATAATTTTCCATTTTTAACACAATAAAAAATTAAAAAATATAACTAAATCTAATAAACTAAATGATTATAATGAAAAAGTCAATTTTCTATCTTATTAATTATTTTTATTCAAGTAGAATTTATTAATTGATTTATCAGAGAGTAATCAAATTATAAGAATAAGTTGAATAAACGAATTAGTTGAGATGGTCTGGTTGAGTCATAAATTTTGTAAAAGTTAAATAGTCAAAGGAAGTAATTATTTAAAGGATTTTAAAGATAATAATATTATAAGGAAATTGTTAATAGAAAAATATTATGTTATAAATAACAATAATATATGTGTACTTCTAATTATTGAAAATATAATATGAAGATTCAAAAAAATAACTTATTTAAATAAAATGTGGATTAGTAGTAAAATAATTACAACTTCAAAGGAAATTAACCCCACTCTTTCTTTTTTTTAAAGAACTTTTTGATAACCTGAGGTATTTCTCTTTTGTTTTTGTTGATAAACAATTGCATTTGTTTAAGTTATCAATTTCACATAAGCCATCACAGTTTTGAAGGTCAAGTTTTGTTAGTGTTGTTGGAATAGCTAATGTTTTAGGAATATTTGAAGTATTAATCTTTAATTCTTTTAATGAACAATGAAGTAAATCAGTTAGATTTGAAATTGAACAACCACAAAGAACCAATTTAGTTAGTTGTGCTGGTTTAATCTGTTTTAATAAATAACAGTTATGAATCTCAATTGATTCAACATTTTTATTATAATCTAAATCACATAACGATGTACAGTATTTAATTTCTATTTGATTAACAGAGTTAGGACAATGAATGAATTTAATGGAATTACAATGGTCAATTTGAAGAATTTTCAGTTTAGGATCAGTACTAGTTTGAAATGAAGAAAGTGAAGTACAATTAGAACAATTTAGTTGTACTAATGATGATGGAATGATGATTGATTTAACGTCTTCACAGTCACACAATGAAAGGTATGTTAAAGATGTTGGTAAAAGAAAGTGTTTTTGGTTCACTATTTTAATTCCTTCAAGTGTGACTTGTTCAAGACAAGAAAAAGGAGATAAATCTAAAGATTGTATGATTGGTGAAGAAGAAGAGTTGTCTAGTGTTCTTTTAGAAAAACTTTTATTACTATTATTTGGGATAGCAGTATTACCTCTAATAAATATTGACGTTGGATAATATGCATCAATCACCTTGTGTAAAGAACTTTCACAGCTTGCTAATGAGACATTTAATTCTAATCTTTTATCATCTGGTAGTAGAATTGTAGATCCATCAATGATACTTTTATGTAATTCATTTGAATACGCACACAAATGAAGATTAGGATTGTTTTTAATTTCAAATAATACTTGTTTTGCATTATGTATTTTTAATATCACAATAACTCCTTTATTAATTAATTGATTAATTCCATATTTCATTATATTCAATAAATGTTCATCAACTTCAATAATACATTCCTTTAAATTCTCACAATAAATAATACTTTCTATAAATTTCTCACAATACTTTTCATTAAGGTCATCCCAAAATATGAATTTAACTTTTTGAAGTTCTTTATAAGACTTAAAATCAATTTCTATTTCTTTGAAAAGTTGAAGTTCTAAACTAACTATTCCATTAGTTATTTTTTTCCAAGATATTTCTCCTTCTATTTCATGGTAACTCATTTTAATTTCTAATAGCTTATCTTGAGGAAGTGACAAATTAAGAGCATTTGATATATCTGTTCTTATGACTTTAATACCACTAAATAGTTTCAATTCAGAAATTAATGTTTCTGAACTAAAAAATGGATTAATTGTTGTAAAAATGATTGCTGCTGCACATTTCTTAGAAACTGCTCCAAAGTGTAATACATTGGAAATATTTTTCAAGTAGGGTATAATTTTTATGAGAATAAATCTTGGTAATTGTCCAGGTTTTGTTATCAATGATGATCTACTTCTTGTTAGTCGTGATTGCCATTGAAATGAGAGCGATTCACTTGGTTGATTTCCCATCAAGTTAAATTTTTAAGATTTCGTTTTGTCTTTTCTTGGTTTTTTATCAGTGTCTAACAGAAAAGAAAGATTAAAATTTTTATATTTGAACAAATTATTTCGGTGAAAGAATTTTATTAATTTCTATTACTTTTTATCAATGAAATTTTTTGTCTAAGAGATAAGACTTATCATTTCATTTAACGTTAATTAACCATTTCAAACAATGTATTGTTCCAAGCGTTAACTGATAATATTAAATTAAAATTATAATTTTATTTAATAAATTTAACTATAACAAAATTTTTTTGAGGTTTAATTATTTTTCTGTTATTTTTATTTTATTTATTCGTTTAATCTTATTTCTTTTGATTCTAAGGTTGCATATCAGAAACACCACACAAACATGAAAATAAATAAAGTCATTGAATTACCTATTGGTTATTGTGTTGTCTTTGGTCAGAAAACATCTTACTCAATACTTCAAGGATGTCAAAGACTATTATTTATGATTATTAGACATCATTTATTGTAATAGAGGAGTACATATTTATAAAGAAGTTGGTATTATTTACATGTTAGAATACAAACAATTTGATAATATAATGTATTATTAAATAAAAAGATATAAATGATATCGTAAATATTAAATGAAATTATACATAATAATATA
>NW_008577425.1:4730-7313 GCF_000257125.1 Entamoeba nuttalli P19
GTGAAAGATTCATTCAACACAATATACGAAAACAAAGAAAGAAGGAAGTTCATTAAAACTAAAAGAAATAAGAAAAAGGAAGGAAGTTTGAAAAGACAATAATAGAAAAGAAATAAATCAGAGTAAAATGATTTATTCATAAAACAAGAAGAAAGTCTAAATAAAAAATAAAACAAAGAAATCATTCTTTTTTTAATGACATGTGATATGATTAATATCTATTAATCAATGAATAAATGACGGCTCTATTAATGTTTAATTAACTATTTTTGTATTAAATTATAGGTAAAAACTTTTGTTATTTTCATAACTATTAAAAATAAATGTTTTTTATTAAAAAAAATAAACATCATTTAAACCCAAAGGTCATAACTTAGAATATTCAATCAAATGAGCATAGAAAAAGATGTAGTTTATGTTGGTATTGATTTAGGTACCACATTTAGTTCTGCTTGTGAAATAATAAATGGTCGTCCTTTTATTTATAAGTCTGAATTTGAAAGAGACTCAATCCGTTCATGTGTTGCATTTACAAATTCACAATGTTTAGTTGGTATTAATGATAAAGCAGGAAAGAACACAATTTTTGAAGTAAAAAGACTTATAGGTAAACGTATGAGTAGTCAGGACATTGATGTAGCACAACTTCGAAAACATTTACTAAATAATATTATTCCATTAAGAGATGATAAAATGGGAGTTGAAATTGAAAGACCTGCAAAGAAAGGGGTAAAAAGACAATTAATTCGTCTTCTTCCTGAACAAGTCTCAGCTTTAATTTTATTAAAAATAAAAGACCTTATATTAAAAGTACATCCTAATGTTACAGTCAAAGCAGTTGTAGGAGTTCCAGCAGCATTTGGAGATGATGAAAGAAAAGCAACTGAACAAGCCATAAAAATGGCAGGGATTGAACCAATAAGAATGGTAAATGAACCTACAGCTGCTGCAATGGCGTATGAAAAAAAAGATGGTGTATTATATGTTTTTGACTTTGGAGGAGGAACATTAGATATTTCTGTTATTAAATTTGTAGAAGGAGTAATGCAAATAAAAACAACAATAGGAGATCCATTTCTTGGAGGAAATGATATTGACTTTAACATTCAAAAGTATTTAATTGAAGAAATAAAAAAGAGAGCAGATGACTTAGGGGTTGATGAAGAAGAAGTAATTACTGCAATTGAAAATAAAAAAAGTAAAATAAAGAATTATGCAGAAGAATTGAAAATTAAATTGTCAAATAGCTATGTTAATAAAAGAGAAGTAGCTCAAGCTGAATGTTTAATAGAAATAGGTATTGAAGCTTTAGAAGAACCATTTGAACTAACATATAGTAAATTCTTAGAATTAAATCAAGAAATCTTTAATAGATGTAAAGAATTAATGATAAAAGCTCTTCAAAGAAGTAGATATAATAAAAATGCAATTGACCACGTACTAATGGTAGGAGGTTCATGTAAATGCCCAGCAATTAAGGCAATGCTAGTTGATTTCTTTGGGAACGACAAAGTAGATCAAACAAATGTTGATTTTGATTTATTGGTATGTAAGGGGTGTGCACTTTGTGCACAATCAATTGGGGAAGATATTTCAAATATATTAGAAGGAGAAATTGCATCTAAAACTATTGGAATTGAATTAATGGATGTTAGTAGGAAAAAAAAAATTATTGAACCAATTATTAAAGCTGGAACTCCAATCCCATATGAAACAAAAAGAGTATTTGTTACAACAGTTGACTATCAAAAAGAGTTATCATTAAAACTTTATGAAGACAAAAGTTTCTTAACAAGTCTTGCAATATCACCATTACCAACAATGATTGCAGGTTTTGTTGAAGTTGAAGTTACATTTTCTATTGGGGGTGATGGTAAATTATTAACTAAAGCCAAAGTAATAAATCCTCCAAATATATCTTTAGAAAAACAATGTGTAGCAATGCCACAACATCAAAATTATAGTGAACTCGAAATAATTGAAAATTCAAAAGTAATAAAGGCTTTATATTACTCAAAGTAAAACAACAATAAACAAATTTCTTTTTAAAACTTTATTAATTTACATAAAGAAAAAATTTTCACATAAACAACAAGAAACATCATAAAATACAGATAAAAAAAACAAATAACAAAAGAAATAAAAATTCATATCAATCAACAAACAATTATTAATAATAAAGGAATAAGTGCAAATAGCTATTATCTGTATGGTCATATATACACTAATCATTACCATATTAATAATTATCATCATAATAATCACTTCATTCATTTTCATTGTCATATGTGTTTTATTAATAATTCAATAGAAATAAATTGTATTATCATAATAAAACACAAAGAAGAATTAAATTTCAAAATATAATTATGTTTGTAAACAAATATGTAAACACTTATTAATTACATATTTTAATGATTTGATGCAATTGATTTTAATAATCATTCTAAATGTATTAATAATAATAAAATGGTCATAACTTACAATAAAGATTTATTGGTTAGTGACCATTCTTTCAATCATAGAAAATAAGATATTTTATCAAAACATAATAGAAAAGAAATGATATATTATAAATGTTGC
>NW_008577425.1:7323-17937 GCF_000257125.1 Entamoeba nuttalli P19
TAAAAAATAAAGAAATAAGTAGTGAGTAATAAATGAAGAAATAACACCTATTATATTATCAATAAATGGATTAATACACAAGGAATGGGTCAGAAGAATAAAGATAATAAAATTAAAATCAGACTTTCACAATAATATTTGACAAATAATAATAACCAAAAACATGAAAGACTTAATGACTTATGCAAATAATTCTGATAATAAAATAGAAGAAGAATTAATTCTCACATAATATAAAATAAGTAATGAGTAGAAGTAAAACAAAAATTAAGAAAGAGAAATAAATACTTCCCAATAATCATAAAAACAAGATGAAGACATATCAATAATTTAATCTTTTTTATTTTTTACTAAAGATCTTTAATTATTTTGACTGCCAAAACAAAAATAACCAAAATGAAATGAAACAGTCACAATTCAGTTTTAAAATTACCATCCAGCAAAACTACGAGCAAGTTGTGAATATTGAGGTGGTGATAAATCAGTTAATCCACAACCAGTAAATTCTTGAATAGGACTATTTATTGCTATTGAAGAGGATTGATCAAATACTGATTCAGAAATATCTGGATTTTCACAACGATTTGGTGGAGTATATAATTCTCTTCCATCAGATGGAGTAGACCCATTTGAATTTTCTTTAAATAATAACAAATTTTTTATTTCTTCATCTGTGAAACTTGACATTGAATTTGATTCGCTTGACTGTTCTACAGATTGTGTTATTGGTACATCTATTTTGCTATAAATGTCAATTATTATTCTTTTGTTTTTTTATATTAAATTAAAACAAACACTGGTTTTGGTTGAACTGGAACTGCTCTAAATGGTTTTGGTTGGGCAACTACATCATTAGTGGTCATAATTGTAATGTTTTATTCAGATGAAGTTCAAAGTTTTCTTTTTTTTTATTATTATTTTTAGTTTTTTTTAAGATTTTTATTTTTAGTTTTTTTTTATTTGAAAAAAAAAATTAAATTAATTTTAAGTTCTGCTCTTAACGAAATGGCACAACAGGTAAGAAATACTACCCGTTTAACTCCTTTAAAATTAATAGTTGTTGGAGACTCTTCAGTTGGAAAAACATCACTTATTCAAATGTTTGCAAATAATCAATTTTCAAATTCAGTCGTATCAACTGTTGGAATTGATTTTTTAACAAAGAGATATGAAGTAGATGGAACGACATATAAAGTTCAAATATGGGATACTGGTTTGTTTTAAATACTTTAAAAGATAAAAAACAAAAATGATTTTCAAGACAGTAATTCGGTTTTATAAGTAGAAAAAGAAAAGAAGATGAGATAAGATTTTATCTTGTAAATAAATATAAACTAACTTTTATTTAGCTGGACAAGAAAAGTTTAGAACTATTATTACTAGTTATTATCGTGGTGTTCAAGGTGCTGTTTTAATCTATGACGTAACAAATAAATCTACATTTGATGCTATTAATTATTGGGTTAAAAATTTACAAGAATTTGGGGAACAAGTAATAGGTAGAATTCTTGTTGGTAATAAAACTGATTTAGAACAACACAGAACTGTTTCAACTGAAATGGGTCAAAGTCTTGCTGATAAAATTGGAATTCCTTTTATTGAAACATCTGCTGCTAAAGGTGAAAATATTCAGGAAACATTTACTTGTTTAATTAAAGAAGTTATTGAAAATCAAAAACAACAAACATCTACTAAATCTGCTGAACGTGTTAATGTTACCAAACCAACAACTCCTTCTACACAAGAACAAGCTGGTTGTTGTTAATATCCAATTTTTTTTTAAGTTTTTTTTTAATTTAAATTAAAAAAGAATTATTAAAATGTTATATTTAAAATTAATTAATGTTTTTTATTTCTTAATATCCAAACATTTTCTTCATTCTTTCAAAATATATCATTTTCCATCCATTTTCTGTTCTCATAATATCTTTTTGTTCAATATCACTTTGAACTAATGTTAAATCTGTTTCATCATCTCCATCTTCACCTTCTGTAAGTGTAATTTCAACATGTGAATATTTTCCGTCTGGCCATGAATTAAATCTCCATTTATATACAATCTTTTCATTTACCTTTAAGTCTATAATTTCACCTGAAACTGCTCCTCCAAATAAAACAAATTTAGAACCAATTTCTGCTTTATATTGAACTGGTGATTGCATCAATGCAGTTAATCTTTCTGGATCATTTAAACATTGATAAATAATTCTTGGAGGAACCATAAAATGAGAAGTAATTTCAATTTGTGCCATTATAAAATATTAATTATTTTATTCTTTTTAAGTTACAATCATTTAAATTGATTATTTCTTACGTGTCATCTATTAATGATGTGTTGTCTTTTTTTGTTTTATTTTTTAATTATTAGAATATTTTTGTTATTTCTTAGTTTATTTCTAATATTAGAAATGAATAATGGTATTTATAACGAAAATAAATATTTAAACCATAATTTTTAAGAATATTATTGTTATAGAGATTTGACATTTGAAAAGATGATTTTTCTTCTTTAGAAAAGAAAAAATTAAACAAAATGAAAGTAAACAAATGAATTAAATCTTTAACTTTCTCACAAACCAATTTTAAATTATTGTTTATATTTGGTGGAGGTGTATTACTTTATGCAGTTGAATTAGGCACAGTAAAAGCATTTATTTTAAAATTGTGACTTTTCATATCTTTCATACATCACTCATCATTTAATAATAAGATCAAAACGATCTAATAGTATCTTAAAAATCATAAAAAATGGCTGTTGATCAACAACACCAAATGCTGTTTAGAAAACTTCAAGATGGAAATATTCAATGTGTTGCATGTAATAGGTATTGCGTGATTAAAGAAGGAGAAACAGGAGCATGTGGAGTGAGAAAGAATACAAATGGAAATTTAGAATTGATTGTTTATGGTAAAGTAATTGGACCAGGGCCATCTCCAATAGAAAAAAAACCAATGTTTCATTTTCTTCCACAGACTATGACATATTCAATTGCTACTGTTGGGTGTAATTTTACTTGTCAATTTTGTCAAAATTGGGATATTAGCCAATGTGCTCTTCAAATAAAAGAAGCAGGTGGTGATTATATTGGAAAGATTGAACGATTAGGATATTCTATGAGTGCTCAAAAAGTTATTTCAGAAGCAAAAAGAAAAAATTGTCCTGTAATAGCTTATACATACAATGAACCAACAGTATTTACTGAATTTGCATTAGAATGTGGTAAATTGGCTCATCAAGAAGGAATGAAAAATGTTTTTGTTACAAATGGTTATGAAAGTAAAGAGTGTGTTGAGGCTATGAAAGGAATTATTGATGGAATGAACATTGATTTGAAAGGATTTACTGAAGAATTTTATCATAGTATTACAGGTGGTCATCTCCAGCCAGTATTGGAAACGATTAAACGTTGTCATCAACTTGGAATATGGATTGAAATCACAACACTTATTATTCCTGGACAAAACGATAGTGATGAAGAATTAAATAATATTGCACAATTCATTTATAGTGTTGATCCATGTATTCCATGGCACATTTCTGCATTCCATCCTGATTATTTGATGGATACAACACCAAAAACACCTGTCAGTACATTAAGAAAAGCATATACTATTGGACAAAGAGTTGGATTAAAATATATTTATTGTGGTAATGTTATTGACCCAGAAAGAGAGGCAACATATTGTAAGAAATGTGGAACTAAATTAATGCAAAGAAAAGTGTTCACAACAACCTTTACACAAAACTTCAAAAATGGTATGTGTTTAAAATGCCAAACAATGTGTGATGGTGTTTGGAAATAAATGACTTAGTTTTGTATCTTTTAATTTAAAAAAATAAAAGAAAATAAGAAGATATTAAAGAAAAATGAATTACAATATCATTAAAATGAAAATCCAGGATTTGTATCCTTCCATGTCCCTAAATCAACTCTATGTCTTAAATTAAGATTCCTTGAAACAATATATCCTTGAGTTGCCATACCAGCTATTTGTAGATATTCTTCCGCAGTATATTTTTTTCTAAAAAGCTCTATTTGTCTATAAACAGTCATTACAGGAAGTGGAAAATTAAATAACGAAACAACTGGAGCTATAATTGGAGTCTTAACTGGAATACCATAAGGTCCATAAAAACATATATCAAGTGCTAATGTAAAAATTCGTTGTGTTTCTTCAATCGCTTTTAAAATTGCCTCTTTTGGAAGAACAGAACCTTCTGATCCAACTCTTGCCATTGGTTGTTCCATTCCAAAATTTGCCATTCCTCCTTTTTTTCCCATTAATCCACCAACACCACCTAATGATGATGGATCAAATATTTTAACTCCAATCATTCCTAATCCCTTCTTAATGATTGGGTTATTTAGTGGAAAAGAAAAACATTGAATAATCATTATCATGAAGACTAAAAAAGTAAAACATCCTTTCATTTGACTCTTCGAATATTATGATTTTTAAGTTTAACTATTTTCTTATATGAAATTTAGTTTTATAAATTATTTTTTGTTATTCTTAAATAAGAAATTTAATAATATTTATTAATATCATCTCCAAAAAAATCTCTTTCTTTCATAAAGTATTATATTAAACAAATTAACTGAAAGAAATACCTTTCACTTGAAAAGAGAGTGTAGGTCCAACGACATTAGTTTTTCGTTTTAGGGATATTGTTATACATCATCTTACTACGTTCTTAGAAATAATTACTATGAGTTAATTATAAGTATTTTCTTTAAGAAATAATTTATTTGGTATGTTACAGGTCAATTAAATTACATTTTGATGATATAAAAATTAAAGGAGATTATTGTTAATGATACCTTGACGAAACAGTATAATGTAATACATAATAAAATATTAAAATAGAGTTGGCAAGTGTTATAAACAAATAAAATCATTAAATTCTTTAATTTTCTATACTATAAAAAGTAAGTAATTGTTAAATCACAACATTATTAAATATCAATTTTATTTTTCTGCTCCTTATTTTATTTTTTCTTGAATAGATAAACATAATAACTATCTTCGTTCTATTACAACTTGAAAATTGTTAATATTCAAATGAAAAACAATCACTTCTTTTTTTTTCTTTACTTTTAAGGATATAAAGCTTCATATTCTATAACTAAGTTGTATAGTACATCGTTCTTTTAGAGAACATAATGAAATGTTTTCTATATTTGACATAACACAATGAACTTTATTTTTATAAGGATCATAAAAGAGAAGGAAACGGAAAGTGTTAAAGTTAATTGTTAATGAATGAGAGTATTATTATTAATGTGATAAGTTTAATACTAATAACTTTAGTCATTAGTTTTAGCAAGGTCAATAAAAAGAATAGGTAAATAGTAAAAATATAGTAAAAAATAGTAAAACCCTATAGGAAAAAAAATGAACTTGTAAAGTAATTTATATAAAAAGAATGTCAGAGGAAAAAAAGTATTACACAAAAGTTGAAATTGAGTTATGTCCTCTCTGTCACTTACCAAAAGACTTATGTCCATATGGTCCAAATGCTGCTAAATGTACTAAAGCTCAAACAACAGAAGCAAAAACTGAAGAACAGTCTAATGAAGAACAAAAAGGAGAAAGCAAAGATGAACAACAACCAACAGAGTCAAAAGAAACAACTAAAAAAGAAGTTAAAAAGGGAAAAGAACAAAAGAAAGTTATAAAAATTATGAATGTCAAACGAAATAAAAAACAGTCTGTGACAAAAATTGTTGGAGTTTTACAATTTGGTTTAAAACAACAAGACGTTTCTAAATTCGTTTCAAAAAAATTTTCAGTTGGTGCTAATATCGATAAAACAGTTGGTGTTGATTGTATTAATGTTCAAGGAGATTTTGTCCATGAAATAGCTGATATACTTGCTGAACAATTTAAAATTGATCCAGCTAATATTGAGTGCTAATTGATCGTTTTTGGATTAAGTGGTAAAACCAATAAAGTTAGTTATATAATTTTTAAATACATTCTCTATAAAACCGATAGAGTCTTTTAAACAAAGACCAATGTAAATTAACCAAAGACATTATCAATAGGTGAAAAGGTTAGTTCAATCTCTGGTTTTTGAACTTGAAACTCTCTTAGTAAATCGGCAATGGTATCATCAGGATTTAATAAACAGTTGTTAAAGTATAACCTCTATTTTATTATTAATTAATTTGAGTCATATTATATATATTAGAAAAACAAACATAAGTAGTAGTTGTATCTCTTAATTGTTTGTTTATAAACAAAAGAATGTGTTCAACTGTTTTATCTTTTGACATTTTATATCCTTTTGGGAGTGCCTTTCCTCCTGGAATATTTATTCCTTTAAATCGAAGAATAGCTTTTCCATCTGATCCAATAGCTGGTTTAGTTGGTTGTGGTTGTTGTTGAGTTTGATTACTTTCCAAAGAAGGATGAGGTATTTGTTCAGTGGATTTTGGTTGTTCTATTTGAGTATCTGTCATATTGTTTTTTAGATTGGATTTTTAGAAGTGATAAGAAATAAAGAGAAATTAAAAAGTTTTAAAGAAAAAAAAGTTATTAATAATTTCTTTATAAAATATATAAAAAAAAATGAAGGAAAGAAATTCTTTTGATAGAAAAAAAGAAATCTCAAAAAACTGAATTAGAAAATTAATGTCAAGAAATCAACCTGTTATTTCTTCATCTGATGATAACTCTGGATCTAGTGATTCTCAAATGTCAGGAAGTGAAATTAAACAACAACAAAGACAAGGATTTATGAGTAGACGTGATCGTCGAAGTTTGAATTCTCAACCATCTTCTCCTTTCTTTACAAAAAATAATAACCGACCAATTACTATGACAGAAGTATCTGGAAGTGAATCAGAAACTGTTTCAGAAAGTGGAAGGAGTGAAACTGCTTCTGTTGGAGGAAGAGAGTGGAATAGAATTGCTGTAGATAAATTGTCACAAAAAAGTAGAAGACCAACATACGTTCTAAAAAAATTAAAACAAGCTGGTGTTTCTTCAGAAAGTAAACTTGAAAATGAAGTTGAGCCAATTATGCAACCTATTATTAATGATGATGACTTTATTATCACTAATCAATTTAAGAAAATTTGTGGTTCCGAAGACAGTGAATTTATTGATGATGAAATTGAAAAAAAGAAATCATTATCAAATGTTTCAAACGAAACAGAATATGATGATAAAGAAGAATTATTCAGACCAAATTGGATTAAAGCAGAACAATACGATTTTTCTTCAAGAGGAATAAAACCACGAGCAATTTTTGCTGAAAACAATGCATGTTTAATGGTTGATTCACATAATTGTTTTTTATTTAGAGATAATGATTTTCATATGATTCCTAATTTATATAAAGAGACTATCCAAATGGGAGTTATTGATCCAACAGGAGTTCATATTATTTTATTATATTCTGGAAATAAAATGTCATATTGTGAACGTATTAAATTATCTCCAGTATTTTTTAATGTCTCTTATCCAGAAGAAGTTATTAAAGCCTCTGGAAATAAAGAAATTAAAATTTCTACTATTCGATTTGAGCAAAAAGCATCAATGAACACTGAGCTTAATTTGTTTGTTGGAACTAATACTGGATGTATATTTTCATTAACTGTTCACATTAAGAAAAACCCAATTCAAACTACTTCAGTTTCTGTTTATCCACTTCCATTTGTTAAAGATGAAATTAATGAACGATCTTTATCTCAAAGTGGTAAACATATAAAGGCAAAAACTGAATTGGTTAAAGATATCACTAATTTTAAAAATGAGGGAGAAATTACCGACATTTTTTGGATTATTGGTTCTATTTGTACAGTTATTTTAGCATGTACTAATAATATTGTATTTCAAATTATTATTGAAACAAAAGGTTCTAATAAATTTGTTTATATAAGTGAAGTATCAAATAAACCACCTTATGAAATTGTTGAAGGAAGTAAAGGAATGATGATTGTTCAGTATGAAGGAATGACAGAAGATGCAATGAATTATCGAGTAAGTTATTTAACTGGACAATACAAATTAAAAGATGGAAGAATTAGAAGGTCATTATTCCGTGGACGTTATGCATTTTTTAGTAATGATAAAGATGTGGATAAATTTAATGAAAGAGGAGTTTCAAGTGATTACGTTGATTCAGATTTTGTTATTGAAACACCTAATCAAGTTTATCAATTATATCCAGACTCATTAGTTTGCTTTGATTATGGCTATAATACGAGTTGTACCAAATTAATTGAAGGAAAGGCAATTTGTATGACATTAGAAAAGAATAATCCAGTTGAAAGGTATATTTGGGTATGTACTGAATATTCATTATATAAGATACATGCCGTTAAACCGGATTACGAAGAATTTTTTGATGTTCAACTTATTCAAAATATGATGAATGATGAAACATTAATATTTGTATTATTAAGAGCATTAGATAAAGTTATTAGTGATTCAACAAATATCAAATCTCGATTACGAGTTTCATTGTTATATACATGGTGCGTGATATTAATATTAAATAATGTCAGAATTCAAGACCAAAGAGAGTTATTAAAGAAAAAATTAACTTATCTCCTTAAAAAACGATTTTATGCTAAAACAATTATTGATAAAGAAATTATTCGTTATTTAATAAGAAATTGTGGTGATAGAGAATTATTTATTTGGTATTGTGAAACAAATAATGATATGATTGGATTACTTAATTATTATATAGAGAATTGTGAATATTCAGAAGGTATTGAAGTATTAATTAAAATGTATTCATCTGAAGAAGCTGAAGAACGAGAAGAATGTATTCAATTAACTAAAAAATATTTTGGAGTATTATTTAGGGAAGAACCATTATTATTTAATGAATACTTAAAAACAAGAGATATTTTTGGTGAAGAATCATTATATACTGTTTTAAGTTTAGTTGGAGAAGAAATTGAATTTAATATTCTTCAACCATTTATTAGAAACTTAATTAATCAAAGAACACATGACGGAATGGATGTTAGTGAATTATTAGAAATTTTGTTTTGGAAATACCTTAAAGAAGAGCCAGGAACATCTGCTGAATTAGATAAAAATATGAATAGTTTATTGTTTTCAAGAATTAATGTTCCTGTTACAAGTATTTATATTATTAGAGAATTAAAAAGAAGAAGAATGTATCGTTCATTGTCATGTATTTATGAAAATAATGGAAATTATGCAGAAGCAATTGAAATGAAAGGATTAATGATTAAACAAAGTGATAAACAATTATCTCAACTTCAAGATGAAATTGATAAAATGTTTGAATTAGTAGGAAAAGAACCAAATGAACAAAATAGAGAAACTTTAGTTGTTCAAGCATTAAAATGGTTTGTTGATGCATGTGATACCGGTGTTGGAGAAAAATATGTTTTAGATGTTATTAAAAATCATAAAATATCAATTCAATCAGTATTAGCATCTTTACCATTAATTCTTCCAAGTTTTAGACAATGGAAATTAAAAGATATGATGGAAATGATTGATGCTAAATTTAAAGAATACAAAACAAAAGGAGAAGATTTAGTAAGTATGGTTTTTCTTTCAAGTTCACAATTTGCTGAAATGTCTCAGAAACTTGCTCAGAAAGAATTGTCATTTGCTGAACCATCATTCCAATATGTTGTTTATTCTGATGAGGATGTATGTAGTATGTGTAGAAAAAAATTAAATGAGATAGATCCTCAACTTATTATGTTTTGTTGTGGTCATAAATATCATCGTGACTGTATTATCAATGAATTAAATCTACACAAAACCTCATTTGCTGTTAAAGTTCTTACTGAGTATGAAAAAGATAATGATATTAACGTATTAGCTAATGAATGTTTGTTATGTAGTTGTCATGCAACCGAATTAACTCATTTTTCACTTGATGAAACTAATGATGATTCTTGGAATCTTTAATCCAAATTCATTCAAACTGAAATCTCCTTGTTTTTTTTATCTTTCAGGTTCTTGAAATTGATTTTTATTTTTTTTTTAAACAAAGAATATGCTTCAATTTTCATTAATACTACAAAACTTATTGATATGTTTTTCATAAAGAAGTATTTATGAATTTCATTATAATAAGAATTACGATATAACTAAAATTTCAATAAATAAAATAAATGCCAATAATAATTTATATAAACACAGTCTCAATTGATTGAAGAATGTTATTTTAACAACATAATAAAGTAACAATATATGAAAAAGAAGTTAAAAAAGCTGAATAAGATTAGTGTGTATTTATTTATGTTTTTTAACATAAACACTAATTTAATTATATAAAGGTTATGAAAAAGAAATATACTATAAATAAATTAATGAGAATATCAATTAAAAAGGAAATATACTCACATGTATCTTTATTAATTAAATTATTTCAAGAACGTAACTTAAGACAATAAACTTTAATTTGATACCTCTGTATCTAATGTTTGTTATAAATAAAAAAAAGACACTTCAAACTAGGATATCAAAGTTATGTTAATATTTTCAACCATAGTTAGACTAATACATTTAAACTCTAATAGTTTTTAATTAAAAATACACTTATTAGAATGAATATTGATTCAACCTGAATTTAAAAAGAACTATTAATTTAATAATTTGTTG
>NW_008577426.1:0-1803 GCF_000257125.1 Entamoeba nuttalli P19
AAAAACAATTCTATTATTACTTAATTATTTACCTTTTTATCATTTAATATTATTGTTAATTTCTGGAAAAATATGTTTATGAATATCAGTATTAAACTGAATAAACTCTATTCCTATTCCACAATTCATTTACATTTCTTTAAATATTGTATTTAAATAACTATTCAAATCATAAAACTGAAATTTAGTTTTAATAATTAACATCTTGTCATAAGTTATGTTGATAATATAAAACAAATCGTATTTCAATGTTTTAAATGATTTAAAACAAGAAAAATGGATTAAGCAAATTATTTTCTATCACTTTAATAGTTATGAGATATTGTTAATAATCATTTAGTAAATAAATATTATCAAGAACCAGAATTTATTAAATATGAATGAAAATAATCATTTCTTACTTATTTCGCATTCAAAACAATAATTGTTATAAACATCTTGCTCATTTTTTGTTTTAATTGAATGTTAATTTTTTATTTAAAATTGACTTTGGTCAATAAACACAATAATAGTGAAATTGCCAAATGATAACACCATCAGTTTAGAAGAATGGCTACATTTAAACTAGAATCAAAAGTAGTTGTGATAATGTATGTAAACTTTTCCTCGTCAAAGAGTTATAACATAAATCTAATTCTAAGTAATTTAGCATAAGTTGATTTTAAAGTATTACAACCAAATATTGTGATGTTAAGATATGTTATTGTATAATTACAAATATAATTAATATGTTAAAATGAAGACATGCTAAGTAATTCCATTTCATTCTTGAGAATAGAAAATAATTGAATAAGAGATTCAGTGCTAAAGCAGATGAACTGTAAACAATGAACAAATCAGAAGTTCAAGATAAAGGAATGATATTTTAATAAGTCAGTAAAAGAGAGAAACAGAACGAATAAAAATAATTATAAAATTGAAATAAATAAAAAATGAGAACAAAGGTGATTTAATGAATATAACACGCTATAAAATAAAGATAAAGAGAACTTAATTGAAAAATATCAAAAATAAAAGTAACTCACGTTACATAACACAAAATGTTGAAATAGAACTACAAAATCTATTTCTTAACCAATTTCACCAGTAATTTGAATAATATTAAAATGATTTCATTAACATTCAATAAAAGTTATAATATTGAATTGTTTCAAACGAGTGCAATTGAATTTATATGTTTCAATTTTCTATTATTTATACTTCCATAGTGAACTTTAAATTTAAGTGATTATTTCATAAGATAGTAATAGAAAAAAAACAAAAATAGGAATTAACAAAAAGAACAAATAAAATGTATCAATAGTATTTGGACTGATTAAAAAGAGTTAGAAATGATGAAGTAAGGAAGTTGAGATGTTTATTGTGTGGAAAAGCAGTCAGATTTGAATTGTAATTTCAAATATAAATTATTGTGGTGAAATGACATTCTAAGTACTACTCTAAATAAAAAGATAATAATTATTAAAGAAGAAGAAAAGGAATAACATGACAACATCATCCACACAATTGAAGATAAAGAAATATATAGGAAAATAGTTCAAATTAAGAGAGGAAAAGAAAAAGTAAGTAAAAGGAGGTTTATTAGTCAAGCAGCAATAAACATAACACATTATAGAGGAAATAGACAACGAGAAAATAAGAAACATGTTGAAAAGATTAAAACAATAAGTAAGAGAATAATTATGAATATTTAATTATTAACTAAGTTATTAATATAGAATGAATATTTCATTAACAGAAATAAAAAAGAAATAAAAGAAAATAATAATCACAAAGGAAGAAACAAAAAAAAACAAAAAGAAA
>NW_008577427.1:0-3959 GCF_000257125.1 Entamoeba nuttalli P19
CATCATTTCTTGTTCACTTTTTTTATTTTTCTTTTTTATTTTTTTTAAATGAAAGTTTTATATTTAAAGATTTAATAAGTGTCATTTATTTATTAATGAATCCAACATCTTATTCACCCAATATCAATGATCATAATATCGTATTTGGAGGCATCACACCAAAAGTATATACTCAACAAAAAAGTTATGAAGGTCAGCAACAAAGCTATGAAGGTCAACAGTTCAGAATTAATCCAATTCCAATGAACGGTTGTTTATATAATATGTGCCAATCCCAAAATTTAGAAAACAATGTTTTCAAACAATGCAATAGCGAAACAAAACAAATGTCATTTGTCAACCAGGAAAATAGCTCTAAAGAAGAAATAACACTAGAAACCATTAATAATGATGTTTTTAATATTCTACAGTTGTTGAATTATTTTCAAAACCAATATGTCACTCGTAGTGATTGTGTTTCATTTCATTTATTAAATCTTACGTTGCAAAGTCTTTTACACATAACCTCTTATATGAAAAAGTTAGAGTCTGAAAAACTAATTAATTCAAAGCTAAGTACTAATGAAACAAAAGGTAGTGAGTCTAGTAAAACTGATAGCACAAAGCCACGTAAAGGCCAAAAGGATCATACCAAAGAAGATAAGGAAAAATTACATTCCAGTGATAGTGAAAGTAGTGATAGTGAAAGTAGTGATAGTGAAAGTGATAATAAAAGTGATAGTGAAAGTGATAGTCAAGGAATAGATACCGAAAAATATGATGATGAAGAAAGTAGTACTGAAAGCGGATCTCCTAGTGATATGGAAGTACTTCGCCCAATAAAAACATTAAAAAATTCATTTAGAGAATATGCTCCTGCATATTTGCAAAAAAAAAATGAAAAGTTTCAAAAGAAAGTACCTAAAGAGTTATTTTATTATAACAGAAATTCTACTAAGGATGGAGCAAAGGATGTTAGAAATGAAATAATTGAAGCAATGAATAATACCAATATATCTCTATTTATTCTTACAGAAGACTGTTGTATTGCTACATACTCAAAACAAAAATCTGAAGCCGATAAAGGATGGAATGAGGATGATAGTTTTAAAATTTATCAATTGATGAAGGATAAAAGCGAATGTTATATTGAGTTACGTTGTAATGAAAATAAAAGCTTTGAACTAACTACGGATCCTCTCTTTGAAATTCTTACAGCCTTTTGTGCATTTTCTATTACAAGAAGATTAGAGATATGTTATAAACCTGATGGTGATATTTTTGGTACTTTGCCATATACTGTTGTTCCAAGTGGTGGGGCTATTAAAACACTTGGAAGTAGTCCAGGTTATTTTAAAGAAAAAATTGACCGAATACTTATCGTCAAATGGAACTAAGGAAGTATTTTTTTGCTAAAACTAATTGAAATTAGTAGAATTGAAAAATTTAATTGTTATGTATAACAAATATATTTGTATTATTTAAAAAAATAATAAATGTTATTTTTCATTACTCTTTTTATTAAAGATAATAACATTTTTAAACACCCTTTTTGTTATAAAGAAAAAAAGAAATATTTATTTAAACCAAATTTCCTCAATTATTCGAAGGCATTGTATTTTGATTTTGCTTTCATTTTTCTATAAGAAATAATAACAATAGTTAATCCTATTGCTAATGCAATTATTAAAATGAGTATAGCTAAGATTCCAAAGGAAATAACAATCCAATAATTGAAAGAATGATCATCGTTATCACTTTGAGAATCATCTTGTGAATAACATACATCAATAATACATTTTTGATTTTCATAATCAAATTTAAACCCATCGTCACAATAAGAAGCAACACATTTCTTTGTCCATTTATTATCATCACCACATTCATACCCACCATGAGCATGTTCAATGAGTATTTCTTTATCACAAGCAATATCAACTTTTACAAGTCTTTTATTATTACTATCACATTCATTTTTATATTTATTAATAATTTGAATTGCTTCATCAGCAAAAGAATCAATCATTGACTCTTTATAACTATAAAGATTTGAACGTTCATTGATTGGGTCAAGTAAAAATTCTCTTGGAATAGTTTCATTATAATCATATTTAAATCTGTAAGTTTCAAAGAAAGATATTTGCATTGAACCTCCATACGTATGTAAATCAAAAGCTTCTGGTGTTAAAGTATTAATGTCTTCAATAACAAATGTTGGTGATTGACCAGCATCAAAAAATGAATTTTCTTTTTCAGGATCACCTTCAAATCCAACAATAATAGCATTTCCTTTTTCTCTTAATCCTTTAGTTAATAATGAACATGCAGAATAACAAAAACCATCTGTAAATACAACAATATCTGTTGGTTTTCTTGGATTATTTACTAATCTTGAAGCAAGCATTTGTTGTGGTGGAGCAAGAGATGGTTGACTTCTTTTATGTTCAACATCACCATAATGATCAATAATTGGATCAGAATACCATGAACCAATTGGTTTTCTAGAAAGGAGAGGTTCATCAAATCTAACAGAACAATTTGTTGGGTCAGCAAACAAACTAGCATAACCAAATTTTAGACAATTTTCTGTTCCTTCACTAACTCTAACACTTCCAATAAAAGAAGTATCAGCATGTGGTGCTAAAACATTTTCAAAGTTACTTTCAAGGTCAGTATATCCTCCTCCATTTAATGGAAGAATAACAGTAATAGGATAATTATTTGAATCAAATTGTTGTATACACTTTTCAAATACTTCAAAAAATTCATCCTCTTCCAAAGGACTTGGATAAAATGTTTGTAATACTAACAAATTAATACTTCTATTTTCTTCTTTATATGTTTTACATGCTAAACTTGAAAATGAAGTTTCTAAATCAAATTCGCTTTTAGATGACTGTTTAAGTTCTGGGAATAAATCATGTGGTTTGATTGGAGAAAATACTTTTCTTTGTCTTCTTAAATTAAGTGCTGTTTGTGCTCTTTTAGATAAAAATCTAGTAGGAAGATAAAGTAATTTATATGAGACAATAACACTTGAATCATCAGACCATTTAATCTCAATTGGAGTATTAAAGAATTCTTTAGTCAATGGATTTGATGCCAAACTACCAAAGTTAAATGATTCAAGAGCATAAGTAAATCTTCCATGTGGTGATTTAAGACCTGTATGTTCATTTCCATATTTTCTAATGAAATTAAGAGGAGGTTCACCGTTAATAGATAATACTTCAATATTTTTGTTCTTTTCAAAGATTTCCGGAATACTATAATTAACATGAACATTACTTGGACTTAAATAAACTTTTTTATCTCTTTCAATATTAAAATTAAATGGAAGATAATAATAAAAATAATCAAAGACGTATGTATTATTTTCACTAGATTCGAGTGAAAAAGAAAGATGAAGATCATGAATATCAAAGAATAACCTTTGAATGTCTTGATAAAATGAATAAAGTTGTGTTTGTTTAACATTAATGGATTTTAAACGTTCATCTATATCTACTGATGTAAAGTAATTAGAATCAATTGATGGTTGTGGTGGATTTTTAACTATGTCTTTGTAAACGTATGTTTCAAATAAAGTCGTAATATCTCCAAGTAATTTAGTGTTAAACTCTTCGGTTGTTTGAATTGATTCAATACATTCAAAGGCTTCATCTGGACTATAAAGTGTGTTTGCATTAAGAGAATCACAAGTAAATGCAGAAGCAATTGCAATGAAAAGAGGAATTAACATCTTGAAATATTAGTTTAATCTTGATTTTAAGTTTAGAAGATTTCATCTTTAACAGAAAAGTTACTTCTTTTAGTGTAGAACAAAGTAGAATAAAAGAATAAAAAAAATGGAAAAACCAATAATACTTTATAGTTTGAATAATTCATAGGTAACAACTTCTAATACTATAAATAATCCAACCATTTAAAGAGAAAATTTAATTTAAAATGAAAAAAAAGGTCAATTATTAGATATATCC
>NW_008577428.1:0-8868 GCF_000257125.1 Entamoeba nuttalli P19
TCCTGATTACTTTTTTAAAAAGAAGAAAAAAATAATTAAACTTATTGACGAATCAATTACTTTTATACGTTCCATCTTCCATTGTTGTTACATTTTTTGGTATCATTGACAAAGGTACTTCTACTGTGCCATCATCTCTTAAAACACTTGTCTTCATCCAAACTTCTTTTCCCCAGAGTGTTCTCATATATTGATTTCCACCTCTAATCTTCCATTTTACAGCATCTTCATGACTAATAAATGAAATAGTACAACACCTATGTTCTAAGATAATTTCTATTGAATTTACTTTAGCATGTTCAATATAATTTAATACATCTCCTTGGGTCTGCCAAGTAAGTGGAATATCACAAAAGACTATCACATTGGTTTTGACTAGAATTAAATAAGAGGTTCAAGCTAAATGAAACATGAGATAATTTACAAACTTAGTTTTATTGTTTCGTTTAATGTTTGATTTAATTTAAGTTGGGTAGTATTATTAATTAGGCTATTACTATATGTGTTAATTTTTTGTATTGTGGCTTGGCTGTTTAATGGTTGGTTATGTGGTTTTAGTCTTATCGAATCCCCGTTGGTGGGTGTAGATGAAACAACTGTCAGAGATAATTTTTTTCTTTTTTTTAAAATGAGTTCGGCTTGTTCTTTATCAGTCATTCTCTCAAAACGATGAACCTCTTGATCTTCTTTTGGATTAAATTTATTATTTCTGTCATTTCCTACAACTTTGTTTCTTTTACTAGTTGATGAGTTTAGAGTTATATCATTAGAAGGTATTGTAAGATAATTCTTTGGGCTATTTAAATAATTGTTTCTTCTGGAAAAACTGTATTGACTTCTATTTCTATTAGAGTGTCTTGACGTACTTCTTGATGGTGAATACTTTCTTTTATTTCTTGAACAAAAGGGTGTTGAGTCTCTTCCAATTTGTTGTGGTGAGTGTGATGGGGAGTATTGAGAAGAAAACCTTCTTGAAGAGTCCCTACTTTGAGTATGATAAATTCGTCTTGGTGAAGACATTCTCTTTGGACTATTTGAGTAAGACCTTTGAAAGTTACAAGAGTCTTGACTATGATAGGAACAACTCCTTGAACGACTTCTACCATGTCTTATTTTGATTTGTTTTTGTTGTTCAGACAGTTGTTTATGTTCAAATAGTGTCTTTGTTGAATAGTTTAATTGAACCTGTGGTATATTATCATTTTCTTCATCCAGAGCTGATTTATTTTCTTTTTGTTGTAAAGGATGCATTGTAGAATAAAAGAAAGACTCAAGTTCTTCACATAAACTAATATCAAATGTGTGATTGGTTTTCCATTTAGAGATGATTAAAAGGACAGACTTTTTTTGTTCATCACTACAAAAGGCAACTAGTGTTAATATTTCTATTAGTCTAAACGAAAAATTGAATCTAAAAAAATCAGTCAGAACAGGATTTTTTGAAAGGGTAATATCACATAACGAATCTATAATATGAACTACAACTGTTCTGTATGAAGGCCAAACACCTCGGGTATATTCTTCAATTCTAAAGATTACACGTGATGGCTAATTAAAATTAATCAATAACTTAAAAACTATTAAATAAACATAATGACAAACATTTTTGAAAGAAAAGCATAAGTTAATTATTTCGTTAATACTCTTAGATGGGACTTTTGGAAATAATTCTTTAATTTCTTGTAATTTGTTGATGAGAGCTTGTTCTGATTCTTCCATATTACTTTTTTCAGTGAATTTCTCAAAACGGCGTAAAAGAAACTAATCGCCTTATTTTCATTATTTTTAGTGATTTTCAGAAATAAGTTAAGACAATCATAATTTAAGTCAAACTCTTCTTTTATTCTTTTCAACCCTATTCAAGTTTGAGGCATAACTTAACTTAAAATTATTAATGATCTCTTTCAATGCTATTATGAAAAGTACTCCAATAACGTTAACTATCCTTGGAAATGGAGAGAGTGAAATTGGCTCTTCTTTTATATTAACTTTAGAAAAAAATAGGTACATTTTTAATATTCCTGAAGGTGTCCAACGATGTTGTATGGAATATAAATTAAAATTACCGAGAATGACTAAAATTCTTTTTACTTCAAGTGATTGGAGTTGTTGGGGAGGTTATCCAGGTGCTTTGATGACATACTATTCAACTGAACTTGTTCAATCACCACTACACTTTCCATCTGATCTTTTTGAGCAAATGGATTGTTCTCATTTTTTACCTCCAACTTCATTGATATACAAAGATATTCCAGGATTTACATCTGACTCTACACCATTTACTGATGATTACCTTTCATTTATTCCAATTGTGACTGAATGTAATTCGATTAAAACAATAAACTACCATATTTTGTTACCAACATTTTTTGGTAAGTTTGATGGAGTAAAGGCAAATGAATTAAAAATCCCAGGACCATTACGAGCTAAGTTAGCAATAGGAGAATCTATCAAATTAGGAAATGGTAATGTAATTAATCCTTCAGATGTCTGTGGACAACCATCATCACCTGGGTATTTAATTGTTCTTCATTTTCCAACAACTGATCATGTTAATGAATATTTAAAAAAGGAATTATCGAATAAAGTGTGTTGTATAGTTGCTATTATCAATGATGCTATAAAAGATTATCAGCCATTTAAAGACTTCATTTCAAAACATTCAACATCTTTAGTTCTGTTTTTAAAAGATAGAATTTCTTCTTCAGCCTATGAAATAATCAAGAATGTACAATATACTTCTTTTAGAATGACGAATGAATTACATAAATCAATAGGTTCAATTCTTCCACAAAACGCTCCATCTTTTATTCGAGCAAAAACAGTTCCACTTATTATACCAACTAATAATTGTAAATACTTTGAGGACACTCCATCATTAATACAATACACAATATATCCTAAAATTAAATATACACTAGTCAAAAGAGAACAAACCTTTATTCTTCCTCAAAACCAACCACTTTATTCTCCTTTAGGAAATAAGTTCCAAGTAATATTGTTTGGAACTGGTGGAGCTGTTCCTGGAAAAGCAAGAAATGTTTCAGGAGAAATAATACGGTTTAATAAAACAACTATAATGATTGATTGTGGAGAATGTATTGCGTATCAAGTTGTCAATTCTGGAATTCATCCAGATGATATTAATATATTATATGTAACACATAATCATGGAGATCATATTTTTGGAATTATGTCATTACTAAAGATGAGAACAAAACCACTTACTATTATTGGTCCACGGTCAATGGAAAAAGGATTTAATTTATTATGTCAACACTATCATATAAAAATCAATTTTATTAATAACAATATATTTTCTGATGATTGTGTCGATAGAAATAAAGAGTCTATTATTCAAAATATAGAAAATAAAATAGGTGCACGTATTATTACTGTTAAATTAAATCATCAAGCTGAAAATTATGGAATAAGACTTGAAATTAATGGAACTTCCGTTGTCTTTACTGGAGATACATTACCTTGTTTAAATGATAAAAAGTTATGCATGAATGCGGATTATGTTATTCATGAATGTAATTTTGAAGATGGAATGGAAGGTGAAGCAATTAATAGAACACATTCAACTCCTTCTCAAATAGAAGCAATGTTAAAAGACTGCAATAATAAGGTTATTATATTGAATCATATTGGACAAAGAACTTCTAAATTTGCTGATATCATGAAAAAAGAATATTTAATACCAATGATTTATTCATTTGATGGAATGGTATTTGATGATACATTAGCAACAAACTGGAAACAATATAAAGAGCATTTACTTTCTTTCTTCTCATTAAATGAAATAGATGAAGAAAATGATTAAAACTATTTTACTATCTCATTGTCACATAATTATTAATTTAATTTTATTATTTAAACTTAATAACTAATATTCGAATAAAACATTTTTAGTATTTATGTTATGTATAACCTTCTTTTTTTAGATTTTTTCAATAAAAATATAAAAATGTTTTTCACTAATTACGTTAAAGAACGATTACAAATTACATAACTATTCTATTGAATTTTAACGAAAAAAACTGTCAACTACTTAAGTAATGGTATATTCACAACACGTATATTACATTGTTGTTTTATAACATACAAACAAATAATAATGTTATAAAATTATATCAGAAGTATCTCCTTCTAAAACGAAGAATCACATTTTGTTTTCTATTTTATAAAACAAAAAATGCCAACTAAAAATGATGTGTTTACCAAACAAAGACCAACACATCTTTACGTGGCATAAAGAAATAAAAGCAACTACAAATTTGAAGATCAGTACTAAAATGAGTGAGTGGAATAAGATCAGTGGAAATTGGAGTTTTGAAGAACGAGACTTTTCAAAATGGGGAAAAGACCGAATGAAAGAAATTATTCAAGATCCTAAAACTCCAAAGACTTGCAACTATGATGGTACATTTAAAGTAACTAAAATTGAAGGAGATGTTTGTTTTTTTTTAATAAACAATAGTTGTTATAATATTTTTTTGATTATTTTAAGAGGTTATGAGAGTCATAACCCTAAAATTATATTTAGAATTCAACAACTCATCAAATAATAGGTATTTATTCTTGTTTCACATGGTCAATTAAAAAATATTGTTACTTTTGATGAATTAAAAGTTGTTTTCGCTTCAACTACTGAAGGTCACTCTTCTGGTACTGCTATTGTTGAGGTTGATAATGGTTTTGATTATAGATTTAATTATAAAACAAAGGCTAATGATAATAAAACATTTGAAGCTGCTTTTAAAAAGATGATAGAAGATAATGTTGTTCTATTAAAGGAAGAATTAAAAGAAAAGTTGGTAGCATCAGCTCAATGATTGGTCTCATTATTATTTGAATAATTTTTATTAGTTTTTGGATATTATTTTTCTTCAATAAAAATGAAAGTTGATAAAAACAAAAGAAGAATGGAATGTAAATAAATAATCAATGAATAGAAATATGAAAGAATCAATAAAAATGAATAAGTCATAAAAGAACAGACATTTGTACAGAAGATAAAACAAATAACAATAAATGATAATTATAAATGATAAAAAGATAAATCTTACATTTATTAATAAAGTAAAAATGGATAAAATTCATCAACACAAAATAAAGACAAACTAATAGAATAAAATAAAAGTAATTCAAATAATAATGAAAATAAAGGGAATAGCCAATAAAGAAACAATAATAAACAGAGAATAAAACATTATAATTGCAAATAAATATTGGTAAAAGATATAATGAATGATAACAATGAAAGAATTAATGAAATAAAGTGAAATATAGAAATACATCATGAATAATACATTCAATGGAGAGTTAATGAAATAATCTCAAATAACTAAAATTAAATATAAAAATCAATATCTACTGAAACTTAATTTAGTATTTTTTATTTTATTGTTTTTTCTTCGTTAATATAACAAAAACATTTTATTATGTAAGTTAAATTGATTATTATTTGGTAATTTATCTTTCATCTTAATACCTTCTCAAGTTTATATTTTCTTGGAATGTATTATAATATTATCATCTCTCTATTTAAGTTATAAACATGGAATATATTTATAATACTTCTGGAATAGATAATAATTTATTTTCTTTTTTATGTCATTCAAACAAAAAGAAAAATCTCATTTACTACAGAATTAATTAATAACGTATAATTATGAATAAATAAATGTTGAACATCAACGTAATTATCTAAACTATATTTCTGTAATATAAACAGATTAAAAAGAAGTTACTCAACACAATCCAAAAAGAAATAAAAAAAGAATAAAACTAACGACACTCAACTAAAAAAAAACCAAAGATTTTAAAAGAAACATTTTTCAATAGAACCACTAAAATTGAACACCTTCAGGAATTTTACCAGCTGCTCTTTCTTCTTCAATTACCTTCTTCCATTCAGTCATAACCATTTCTAATGCAGCAACACGAGCATTATTTTTGATTGCTAACACACGACCATTTCCAATCCAATTATCATCTTGGTTCTGATAAGCCAAGTCAAGATACTTTTGTAATTCTTCCATAGTAAATGAAGGATCGCTTTTAATTCTTTCAAGGAAGAGATTAAGAACAGTTGTAAAGTGGTCATCAAAAAGTTCTTGTTCCCATTCAGAGTCGTTTGTGTCCATTTGTTCTTCAATGAATTTTGTAGTTCTTTTTGGACAAAAGTATCAAAAACTTCAATAGAGCAACTACGTTTTCTTTTCTACCAAAAACCCTTTTTTCGTTATTTCATAGAAAACATAGAGAATAAAGATAAAACATCAAAAACTATAAATTATTTTGGCTTAATGAAGTTGAGTTTTGATGGTATTTGAAGAGTACTAAAGATAGTTGGTTTTATACGTGAGAAATCAACATTTAATTGGTCATAAACATTTTGTAAACCTTCATAAGCAGTGTCTTTATCACTTGACCCAAAGTCATCACGTTCAGAAATTAAAAATCTAACGATTTCAACAGGGCAATCTTTATAGTCTTGTAAAATGATATTATATCCACTTCTAACTGAATCAGCTTCTTCTTTTAATAATTGAGAAAATCCTCTTAATACATTTAAATGTCCCATTAATTTTTTCTTATTTACAAAGTCTTGAAGGAAAGAATTTATTGTTTCTGAATCCTTTGCAATCATATCTCCTGTATTAGTTCTATCTTTACGATTAAATTTATGTTTCTTTGTAATTAATTGAGTAATGTATTTATTAATTAAATCAACAACACATTTATCAACAATATCTTCTACATATATTTTTAATAAATTTGGTTGTAAATCTGAAGATGCATATTCTTGAATACATCCAGCAATCATCTCTATACAATCATCATCTCCATAATATTCATCTTCAAACAAGTCTTTAATTTTTACTTCACAATCATCCATAATAGTTTCTCTAATATAAATACATGCCTCATCTATTAATCTATCAAATGAGCTTATAACTGTAGAAAAATCAAATTTATCTGCTAATTCTGTTCCAATAATTTCAGTAACTTTTGATAACATATCTTCTGTTTTTTCAATACATGCATTAGAATTATTAATTATTGAAATAACATATCCAAGAGGTAATGAAACGTCTTCTGTTTCTTCTTGTTGTTCTTCAGTTAATCTATTATATGTAAGACTATCTTTTAATTGTTTACTAACAACAGTAGAATACAATTCTAATGGAGTAACTAATGCATTAACTACTTCATAAATAAAATCACTATTCTTTGATGTTTTAGCAATTTCTATTTGTTCCTTTACAATACCAAATAAATCTACTGGAGCTGTAGTATATAATAAATTATTAATTGTTGATGGTGTTTGCTTAACATCTTCTTTTGCAATATTTGGTACCCATTCAAACATTTTTCCTCTAATTCTTTCACGATATTGTAACTGTGCTCCACGAAGAGCTTCATAAAAATTAGGTACAGAATCAGAAGGAACACCAATTCTTGTCATTGTTGGTATGAAGTCATCAGTCACCCATTTTAATAATGAAATAATAGTAGTATTTGCAATAACCGTTCCACCTAATTTGTCAGGATCAGCATTAGACCATAATTTAAATAAGTCATATAATTTTGTTGTAGTAGACATAAGATAAATATTTTTAATTTGATATTCTGGTGGGAAACATGCATCAGCATCAAATGATGCGATAGTAAGTTCATCGAGATAGTCTTGAAGACTTTTCATAGTAGGAGATGTATTAATCCATGGTTGATCAGCAATTTCAAATTTTTTGTAAATAGATTTTTCAGCTGCTGTTTTAACAAGTCCTTGAATTTTTTGAACATAATCAACACCATCATATTCATATTGTTGAATTTTTGAATTTTCAACTTTAGATTGTTGTTTAATTAATTCTTTATCTCTTCTATCTCTTTCTGTAATAACTGCTATTTTAACTAAAATTTCTGGTCTTTTATTTGCTCTTTCAATAAATTCTTCAAAAATATCATCAATAGATTGTGTTAATAATTGTCTTATTTGTGTAATTTGTTGAAAATATGGATCAACATCAGCTGTATATGGAAGTCCAAACTTTCTAATTTGTTTTTCAATAGCTAATCTTAACATTTCATATGTACGAACTATTGAATGAACTCTTAATAAATTTTGTTCATCTTTTAACAATTCTTCAACTTCTTTAACTTTATCTTTTAAACATTTTAAATATTTGACTGTTTCAATAACTTCTTTTAAATTTCTTTTAATTGTAGTAATTTCTTTAACAAGTGCGTAATTTTGAAATAAATCATCACATGCTTGGCAAATATCTGCAATTTCTAATGATAATTTATCTATTTCCGTTGCATTTTCTTGAGAATTTTCAAGTAATTTTAATCCAATAGAAAATCCTTCTAATTCTTCTTGAATTCTTGTCTTTAATCTTGCATCTAATGACTCAGATTTTTCTAATGCTTCTATCTCTCTTTCATTAATAGTTCCTGTTGATTTATCAGAACCAAATAATCTTTCTATTTCATTAATGGCTCTTTGTTCTGCTTCTTCTTCCATTGTGAGTTTTTTTTCTTCTTGTTTAGCAAGTACAAATGTTTTTACAAGACTCGTTGAAATCATTTATTTAATTTGTAGATTATTCCTATTTTTATCTCCTTCTGAACTATTTTTATTCTATTTTTATTTTCTTGCATTTTTTTCATAAATAACTTTTTATCACTTATCATAATAAATTATTCTATTTTTTATTATATTACTTTTTATTATATGAATATAATAAAATTATAGTAAATTATAATTTATCATATCGTTCTAACCCTCTTGACTATTTAAACCTTCTCTTCTTTTCAGAATACGAGACTTCATGAGCAAGAACGCCAAAACTA
>NW_008577429.1:0-1281 GCF_000257125.1 Entamoeba nuttalli P19
AATGAGTGTATTAAAATATTTGGATTAGTTATGAAAATTAATTGAAGGAATAAGGTGTTATTCATGAGAAGTGTTTATAAGAAGAATAAAAGAAAGAAATAAGTGATAATAAGAAATGTTATGAATGATGGAAATAAAGTAAGTTGATAAATAGAAAATATATTGATAAGATAGGACATAAACTAAATAACGAGTGGTATTGATGAAATGGATTAAGATAGTAAAGAAGAATAAGACAAAAAGGAATAAAAATATTAAACATAAGAGTCAATAATTAAATAGAGTACGATGAACTTAATCAATATTCAAATAATTGAATAATATGATAAAATGAAAGTCTATATATTAAAAATGAAAATAAACAATATATAGAATAAATGAGGAATTGATAATAACAAAAGATTATTGTTTGATGATAAGTCATAAATTCAATATATTCTTATTTATTTATGTTATTATCTTTCCATTGAAAAATTAATAGATGTTTTTTGTTAATAACAAAAAATATATTACCATAGTAGATAGAATTTAATAAGAAAAATGAATAACTTTGTTCATTTTCTTTAGAATCTCTTTTAACTTTTAAGAACTTCTTTTTCTAAGTTTATGCTATCATTGAAACGAAATGTTATTGTTATTACAACCCTGACCTATATCAACCGATTCCAAAAAATTATATCCAAATAATAGTTGTATTAGAAAACAAATCATGAATATATTTAAAGTATATCTAGTATTAATATTCTATTTATAGTTAAAGAATTATTATAAACTACCATCTATAGAAATAATTTTAAATCCACAAAAATATAGTTTAAATGTTGGGAATAAAGTACATGTGTTTTGAAAAGAAGAAATACTTCATTTGGCAGTTAACACATAATTTATCAATATGGTTGTTCATTAATTGAAAGAAGGAAGAATTTCTTCTCATTAAAAATAATAAAAATGGATGAGTTTGTTGATTGTTAGGGTCAAACAGAAGAGATTTGATGAATAATTTTGTTTTCGTCATAAAAGGTCAACAGAACTATGATACAGTCAATGATTCCAATATTATTATTGATACTCCATTGTAATAGTAAAACAACTGATGGAAGAGACCAATTATCACAAAATTATCCATTTGGAATGAGAAACCAAGACACAAAATTTAATCAATACTTTTCAAGTGCTGTTGATAGTTATCAGATTCAACAATTTGCTGAAAGTGGAGTTTTTAATGCAAATCAAGAGAATTATGTTAGAGAGAAATGTAAAACATGTTGTAGAGTTATTTTT
>NW_008577430.1:0-224 GCF_000257125.1 Entamoeba nuttalli P19
GGTTCTTTTCACCTTTCCCTCACGGTACTCTTCACTATCGGTCAACAACAGTATTTAGCCTTACGTGATTTGGTCCACGCTGATTCACGCCAAATTCCTCGTGCTTGACGCTACTCGGGTGCTTCCAGTCTCTATATATGTTTTATGTTCTACAGGACTTTCACCTTCTTTGGTTCAGCTTCCCAACTGATTCTACTTACACATATATAGATTAAACATTATGA
>NW_008577431.1:0-265 GCF_000257125.1 Entamoeba nuttalli P19
AAGCCAAAGATGATAAAGAATTTAATAAAAGAAGAGAGTCATATTGATGAAGAGGAGAAAGTAATGAAAATGAGAAAAGAGTAAAAGAAATAGAGGAAAAGTGGAGGAGGATATGAAAGAGAAAGAAGAAATGAAAAAAGGAAATATAAATAAAAGACCAAACCATTAAAAAACTAACAAATGATATTATATCATCAAAGAAAAAGCATGCGAATGAGATAAACACAAAAATAAGAGTGAGATAAAAATATTCAAATTCCATGCT
>NW_008577432.1:0-1477 GCF_000257125.1 Entamoeba nuttalli P19
TCCAACTAATCCTATTTGATTTCTTAAGAAATGAATATTTAAATCTTTGATGTTATACCCATCTAATAACACATCTCCACTTGTTGGGTCATAAAATCTTTCAATTAATTGAATTGTAGTTGATTTACCACAACCAGATGCTCCAACTAATGCAATTGTTTTTCCTTGTTCTACTTTGAATGAAATACCTTTCAACACTTCATTATCTGCTCTTGTTGGATATCTGAAATGTATGTTTTTAAATTCAATTTCACCATTAACATCTTTAAATGTTTCACCTTCTTCACTATAACAATCAATAGTTGGTTTTCTATCAATAATATTGTAAATACTCTTAGCTGCTCCAACAGCTTTTCCAACATCTGGAAGGACATTTCCTATTTGAGCAAAGGATGTTGTAGCACTGTTAATAGTCATTAATGCCTTTTGAATATCACCGAAAGTATCAATAATTTCGTCCACAAAATTTGGAACGTCTTGTTTATAGTTGATTGTTTTCTTCATGAAACAAATACCAAGGTAATAACCATAAGCATTAACAGAGAAAGTGAGTAAGTTAGTAATTGCATTAGTTATAGAAAGTAATGGTCCCCACTTTATAATTCCTCTTTTAGGGATTTGGAGGTCATTATTATATTTTTGTGAGAAGTAATCTTCTTTTCCTAATGACTGTACTGTTTTCATTGCCTCAACAACTTCTACTAAAGTAACTCCACATTGTTCATATGCAGCCTTTGCTGGAGCTGCATTCTTTGAATTGAGTTGACCGTTAATAAACATAAAGAATGAAATAATCGGAAAGACTGCTAATATACATAACGATAATTTCCATGAGAAATATAATCCAATGCCGAATCCGAAACCAACTGTTGACATTATTTCTATTATATCACCAACACGTTCTGCAGAAATTCCTTGTAAAGACGTTGGGTCAGATGTAAGTTTTGTTGTTACAGCACCAACCATATTTTCTCTTCGATCAAACCATGATACATTTTGGTGCATAATAGAATTATAAAATCTTCTTCGTATTCTTCCAATCATCTTTTCTCCTGCTGCCATAAACAAACCAACATAACAAAAGAAAGAAATCATAGTGATAATTCCAATACAAATTATTATCATACAACTCCTTAAAATACTGTTAGCTTGTTCATCGGTTAGATTTATTCCTGGATGAAGTCTCATTAAAACACGAATTAAATCAACAAAATTAAGAGAATAAAATGGAAAGGCTGCACCTGCACCTATTCCTCCAATTAATCCCAATGTGCAAAAGATATATTCGTGTTTATAGTTATTCCAAATCACTCTAAATAATACAAACCTATTTGAATGTTTTAATTTTTTTTGTTCTTCTTTATATTCTTGTTTGATTTGTTTGACGATACTATTTTCTTTATGAAGGTTTGTTTGTTCTAATGAAATATTTTCTACTTCTTTATCTTCTTCTTCTCTAAATTTCTTTAAGTCATTT
>NW_008577433.1:0-574 GCF_000257125.1 Entamoeba nuttalli P19
ATGAAAAAGAAATGAATTTATATTTTCATAATACAAATATAAAATAATAAATATGAAGTATCAATGAATTATAATAATGAATATAAACATTACAAAAAGAAAAGAAGAATAAGACAATGAATAAAAAGAAAATACATAATGTTTTATTAATGAATAATTTTAGATATGAAGATACTTCTTTATATTTTATAATGAATGTATTGATGTTATTTTATAATATCTGATATTAAACAAATATAATAATTGTGTATGATTAATAATAATTGTGTTATATTTGAAACAATTAATAATACTATGTCATGAAAATATAATAATGAATAAATAGAATAATGTAAAATATAGAGTGATTATTTTAAAATATTCATAAATTGATATTAGAAAATACGATAGTATGATAATCAAAATATTCATCAAATAATCATCATTAATATCTTCATAAAAGTATAAACAATGATGATACAAATCAAAAAATTATCATTTTAATTCAAAATGTGATGTTAATTAATTATTCATTGTTTTGATGTTATATTTTGTTTCATATTATTCTCTTCATTCATTTATCTATTTTTCATTC
>NW_008577434.1:0-6274 GCF_000257125.1 Entamoeba nuttalli P19
AGACGATGATGATGAATTTGAATTAGAAGATGATGAAGAAGACGATGATGACGAATAAATCCTTAAATAATTGAGTGCTTATATTCAAAATCTATTTGTTAACTAAAAAATAAAAAGTATTATTCTAAATTATTAATTATCAAACCATTGAAGTAATATAAGCCTTGAAGGTTTAAATAGTACATTATTATAGTTATCATATGTTCCATCAGCAAGCATTTGATTTGACTTATAACAACACTCGAAACCTCTTCTTATAATACCACTTCGTTCATTGTTTAAAGGGAAACTAAGACCAAATGCGAATAAAACACAATAAAAATTAGGCAATGAACTGTCATGTTCACTCCAAAGATAGAGGCTCCAGTCAGTGTTTATTCTCTCATGCTTAGAATACTTACAAACCTCGTTATTAATTTTAAAAACAAAATAGTTGTTATCATTAACCCATTCATTATCATTATCTTCTTGTGGAAGTGTGGTTGGATGAAAACTACCAAAGACTTCCCCACTGGATGTGATGACCAATCCCATAACATTATTCCTTCCATAAATAACTCGCTGAAATGACCTTCTATCAAACGGCATTTCGTCTGAGTCGTAGAGAATGAAATAATTACTAAGACCTGTCCATTCTCTTAAATTTCTTAACTTTGTTTCTTGTTTCATTTCTTGTTGTTCACTCTTCATTGATTATATTCAAATATTTCTGAAGTTAGTAAACTATCTCACTCTTCTCTTGAGGATGATATTCGTTTTTTCTCTTTCTAAAGGACATTAGTTGTATTTCTGTGAATGTTTTTTTATCTCAGTTTTGATATGTCAGAGTCAATTAAGATTAGATTATTTTTCTCTTTGTGATAAAAAATTTTTATAAGTAACTCATAATTTTATGAAACTAATTTTACAAAATTTAATTGTCCACAAAAAATTGGTAATTATCCTGAATTTATTATTAAACAAAAATTAGCAACTTGAGTTGATTGAGGGGGAAATAATGTCATTATAGAGTATAATATTTTTATCGCTCCAAAAATATGATTTGAAAATAGACAAAGAATAAATTAATGACGCTCTTCTTTTCCTTAAATATAACCAATGAATTGAATGGGACTTTGTTATAGTTTGAAGAATTAATTTTTCTGGTATTAAATAAATTCTGTTATTCTTCAATGTTATTCTTTACAGCTTTGTTTTATTTAAACATCGCCTTTTTTATTAGAAATAACTACATCATAAATAAAAAAATTAAGAGAGTAAGACAAGAAACTATTTATAGAGGAAAAGCGAAAGTATCGAGTTTATTTGAACAAAACTAAAGACTGAAAGTAGTACCAATAAAGAATGAAATAACAATTACAACTTAAGGATTTAAGAAAAAAGATAAAAAAGTAACTTCAAGAAAATTATAAATATTTACAAATCATGCAAGGGACACAAGCTTTACTCCAATGGTGTAAACAAAATACGGCAGGATATAAAGATGTTAATGTCACAAATTTTCATTATTCATGGAAAAATGGATTAGCCTTTTGTGCACTTATACATTCATTTCATCCTGAGGCAATAGACTTTAATTCATTGTCAAAAGACAATATGGAAAAGAACTTGGAGCTAGCATTTTCTACAGCAGAGAAATTAGGAGTTCCAAGACTGTTAGATGTAGAAGATTTTGTATTATTGGAAAAACCAGAGCAATTTAGTATCATTACGTATCTTGGTGTGATGTATCAAATGTTTCAACTTAAGGGAGGTTCAGTTGCTGAAGAAAATAAAAGAGTTGAAGAAGAAAAGAAGAAAGAAGAAAATACCAAAAAGCCGGTTATGGCTGCTCAGCCTTATTCTTCAGCATCAAAACCTCCACCTCGTCCAATAAACAGAAACAACCAACCTTTGTCAAAAAGTAGTGGAGGTACTCAAACGACTCCAGTAATTCCAAAAAAGAAAGTTACTACTCAGGAGTTTGTTATTTTTTATTGTTTTTAATGGAAATTGTTAATATTTAATAGGCAACGACTCGAGGTTTGTGTAAAGTGCGGACAAACACTGAGTGGCAATGTCTTAGAAGCATTAGGTAAGAAGTACCATCAACAGTGTTTTGGTTGTACCACTTGTTCAAGAAAATTAGGTGCTTCATTTGTTACTGTGGATAACCAACCATATTGTGAGACTTGTGGTAAAAAGATTTGGGTCCAAAAACAAGCTAGAAAAAAGGCTGAAGAACAACAAAAACTAAGTAGTCAAGAAGAAGAAAAGAAAGTCATTGAAGCTCAAAAAGCACTCGAAGAAAAACAAAAGAAAGAAAAAGAGGAGTTTGAACGAAAACAAAAAGAAGAAAAAGAAAAAAGGGAAAAGGAGATGGCTGAGAAAAAAAGACGAGAAGATGAAAGATTAGTTGCACTTGAAAAACAAAAAAAAGAAAGAAAAGAACGTGAGGAAAAACTAAAAAGAGAAAGAGAAGAAAGATTAAAGAAGGAACAAGAAGAAAAAGATAAGAAAATACAAGAAATGAAAGAAAAGCAAGCAGTGCTATCAAAAGCTCCACCTTCGCATATTGTTTCAACAAAAACAGAACCTAAAACTGTAGCAAATTCTCAAAATAAAAATATTGGACAAGAGCCAGAGTGGAAAAGAAAACAGCGTGAGGCAGAAGAGAAAAAAAAGGAAATGCAAGATAAGTTGAAAGCAATAAAACAAAAAAGACTTGAAGAAGTAAAAAAGAAAAACCAAATTACATCAGAAAAATCTAAAACTACTAGCCTTTCTTCTAAACAAAAAGAGCCTGAAGAAATAGAAACAAAAAAACAAGAATTAGATGACCAGGCTAAAAAGATTGAAGAAGAAAAACAAAGAAAAGAAAAAGAACTTAAACTTCAACAAGAAGAAGAAAAGAAAAAGAGAGAAATTGAAAAAACTAAACAGGAAGAAGAAAAAAAGAAAAGAGATGAAGAATTTAAACAACAAAAAGAGAGAGAAGAAAATCTGAAAAGACTTGAGGAGAATGAACGAAAAACAAAAGAAGAAGAAAAGAAAAAGACTGAAGAAGAAAAAAAGGAAAAAGAAGAAAAAAAAGAACAAAACGTAAAAGAGTTTAAATCAAAACAAGTAAAAGTTGAAGAAGATAACTCTAATAATAAAGAAATAACCAGCCAACAAGAAGAAGAACAAATTAAACAAGCAAATATTTCAAAAACAAAAGATGTGAGTATTAAACAAGAAGAAAAACAAATAGAAGAAGAAAAACAAACAAAAGAAAAAGAATTATTACAACTTGAAGAAAAACAAAAGAAAGAACGAGAAGAGTTTGAACAAAAACAACTTCAAGAAAAAAACAACCTTAGAAAAACTATTAGTAAGAAAAGTAATGACATTAAAGACTTACCTTTAATAGAAATACCAAATACACAAACTCTTAAAAGAGATGACTTAACACAGTACGTATTAAGAGTTAATGTATTAATGTTAAAGTCTAATAAAGAAATTAAAAGGCCATTATTTAAATTATCATTAGAAACTAAACAGTCAAATATTCAAAGTACCCGAGTTAATAAAATTAATGATAACATTGGTAGTAGTTTATTCTTTAAAGAAATTACAAGTGTAACAAATTTAACTATTAAAGTTGTTGAAGAATCTACAAAAACAGTTTATCAAGAAATTATTGTTCCATTAAATAACTTAGAACTAAATAATGTTACTCCTGTTACCAGTCAACTTTATGACAGTCAATATCCTGCAGAATTACTTTATACACTTCAATTAATTACTTCTATTGAAGGAATGCGTCAGACAGCAATATCAGTTCAAGACCTTAGAAGTGATAAATTACAAGAAGGTGTATTTAGTTTACGTATTAATAGTATAAAAGACTTACCACCAATGAATGGAATAAAAGAAGCATATTGCGTTGTAAAAGTTGGTAAACAAAATCCAGTGCAAACAAAATCTATTATCCCAAGTGTTCCTGTATGGAATCATTTCATGGCATTTGACTGTAACCATGATGATCAGGTAAGGATTGAACTATTTGGTAGGAAGAAGTCTTTATTAAAACAAACAATAGTCCCATTCGGTCAAGTGTCAATAAGTCTAAAAGGAATAAAAGGTATTCAAGAACGATGGTTAACAATTCTTCCACAAGGAACTGAACAAGTTCAAGGTCAATTAAGTGTTTCATTATATTATCAAGACAATTCTGTTGAAATGGAAGGCGCTGATCCAACATTACTTTCTAATTTATCAACTAAATTTGAAAAACTTGCAGAAAAAACTCAAGGAGATCTTCCAGAGGGAGTTGAAATTGATCCAACCGATGTTAAGAATTGGGATGGTAAAGCTGGTTATTTGTTTATGAGGTCACAGAAAACAGGAAAGATGAAGAGAAGGTTCTTCTATTTACTTCAATTTAATAGAGAGTTAATTTATTATAAACAACAACAAGTCAGATTCAATAAACAAAGAGAAGGATCAATTAATGAGGTACCTAAAGTGATTGATTTAGCATTTGCAGAGATAAGGACTATTCCCAATTCGACTAAATTTGTTATTATTTTACCACAACGACAATATATTTTAGATGCTACTACTAGACAAGAAAAAGATAGTTGGATTAGTAGAATATCTGATGAATTAAAATCTATTAAAGAGTATGCTTCTAAAGAGATCAATATGTCATTAGAAAAACTTGGTAGAAATACTTATGAAGCTCAAAAAGGTATTATTAAGATGCTTCGTGATAAAAAATTCCAAACAGTTCATATAGAATTAAGAAGTGGATTTATTTTCATTTATGAGATGATTAAATCTTCAAACATGAAGCTTATAGATAAACTTAGCTTGTATAAATGTTATATGAGTGAATATGAGCCTGACAAATGTCCTAATTCTATTAAAATTGAAGATCAATATAAGAAGAAAGCATTTATATTCCAATTAGACTGCTTTGAAGATATGCATTTTTGGTTAAATGGCATGAAGTTCCAACAAATATTTATTGAAGAAGCTATTGACAATATAGTGCTTATCTAAATATGGCTTAAAACCGTGTTTATGAAATATTCATCTGATTTTATTTTTAATAAAAAATAAAATTAGTTTTAATGCTACTTTTTTCTAATAAACTAAATTCAATTGTTTCATTAGTTTTCTTTTCAACAGTTAATAATTGTTATTCATTTAAATTACTTCAATATTTATTAATTTGTTATAGAAACAATATTAATTATTAATTATTGTTAATTATTGTCATTGTTAGCAGATATTATTCGTTAGTTCTTCTAATACAATAAAATTTTTCCTTAAGAATTATTTAAATTTTTTTGGTACCTATCAAAAAAGACCAGAAGAAAATACCTTCTATATTAATTGAATCTGAAAAAATATTTGATAGTATTTAATGTATTTAATTATTTGTATAAAAATTGTGTTTTAACACCTAAAAAAATGAGATTTTTTAAGTACACTGACTTTAATAACTACATTATTTTTATAAAACGCTAAAGATAGTTTTTGTTTTTTCATTTCAATATAAATATTTACAACACACTCTAGTAAATCTTCTAAACTATTTTGAATAATATCTGAAAATGTAGTGAATTAATTTAGAAATAGATTAATAATTAAAATAACAAAGAATAGAAATAGAAAATTAGTAAAGTAAAAGACAAAGAATTAACCTCACTTATTCTTGCTCCTGTTTATAAAATTTACATAACAAATATATAAATAAAAATGGAGAGATATGGATATAAATAAAAAAGTACAAATATTCTAATAAACATATAGAATAGTTTTAAACTATTAGATAATGAATAAATGTAATACATTCTATATGAGGCATAGAACTTAAAATAAAAAGAAATTTTACTTATACAATTATTTAATAAATTCATTCCAATTATCAAATAGATAAAACGTGCAATAAGTGAGGGTATAATAATTATTTTATAAAGAGAAAATATATGTATTTAGATATACATCTGTAATATTATATTTATAAAATTATATAGAATTATAAAAAGGAATTGTTCTTTATTTCATTCTAATATAAACTAAAAGAAGATACTTGAAAATAAAAAAGTTATAATAATTATTTAACTAAAACTAATATATTACTCAAATAAGTTAAACAAAGTTGATTTTAGAAGAGAGTGTCAATATTATCAGATATTAAATAAAATATTTTAAAAGAAGAATGAATAAATTTTAAATAAAAAAAAGAAATTATGAATTGTTATATAAAACTAAAATAAACAGTGTGGAATATGTTTATTTA
>NW_008577435.1:0-2619 GCF_000257125.1 Entamoeba nuttalli P19
TTGCCTTTTCATGTTATAAGAGATGTGGAACAAAAGAAAGGTTTTAGACTCTTTGAATTTTCAGATGTTAAGGATTTTTAGAAATAAATAGAAAATATAATCTCATATTTTCAAATACCTTGAAAATCAATCTATCAAAGGTATTGGGGAATTGCACAAGGAATTTAAAATTTTAATAACTAATAGTGAATGTTAATTTGTTGAAGTAAATGCGTCAATAGTCTATGTGATTTTTATGAACAAACAATACATTGCCTTTAGTCAAACTGAAATGCAATTTAAGTCATATTTATAAATTCTTTTACATGGAAAAAGATACAGATAAAAGAGAAGCATTATGGTATATATGCTTGTCATAGAAGGTTAAAGAGATATAGATCTAACCTCTAAATATTACTCCAAGGTTTTGAAAATACTTAATTAATTCAGGTTTCATAGTTTAAAATTAGTCCAATCTATCATTAAAAGGAAATTATTAATACTCAATTGAGTAAGTTGATATGAAATAGGAAAATCTAAGAACAAAAATGGTTAGGTTAATCAATTTAAGAATTAAATATCAGTAACAGAGAATTGAATGAGTTAATGAAAGTCATTCAAATTAAGTAAGTTATGAGTAGATATGTATGACTTACACCTGTTAGTTATTTAGATTAGTAGTAATAAAAATATTGTTTTATAATACATTGTCCTTCATTGATTATGTAATGAATCATACAAGCACATTACTTAGAACATATTTAAGATAGAAATGAACCAAATAAAAAAGATTAGTAAATGTACGAAAAAAAGTGACTGATTATTTATTTTTTGTATTGGGAATGTGTTTTGTTTAATGTAAGATTATTGAAAACCTAATGTTAAGAGTCAATAAATACATACTGGAGAGGTGAGATATGTCAAGAAAATTAAAGCTCATCAAATTGAAAGGGATTATAATAAAGAATTTAACTTCCACTAACAAAGAATTGACAATAATATTTATTCACGAAAAAAACAAGTTACAAGGAATGTTTTGAATTTCCTTTTTTCATTTTTGTTCTACGTAGAAAAATCAAAGACAGAAAGAAACAAGACAAATGAGGGAATAAATGATGAATTTTTTAAGAAGATTATTTTAGTTGGTAATACTGAAAAACTAGAACATAAACCAAATAAACAAAATCTCCTTATTTATGATTAGTTTCTTAGCTTCTAATGTTTTGTTTTTACAAAGTGATGACATGGAAACCAATAAGCAAAAAATGAAAATACAAAATTGAAAGAAAGAAGGAATGTAGAATGAGGCAAGAATAAGTTAAGAAAAGTGAGTGAAATGTCACAAGAAAGAGAAAAAAAGGAAGTTTGATTCCAAAATGGTTAGAACAGAAAGCCAAAAAACAAAGAGACACAAAGAAAACTTCAGTAAAACGAAATAAAGGATGATTCAGTGGGACTTGAAACGAGGTAGTTTTAAAATTGTAGCAAAAAGCAAATGGAATATTTAAATGGAACTTATTAAACAAATTAATGTAAGAGAATGATTTCAAGTGCTTTTATTACTCGTGTCCCCTTTCATATTGAAGATGGAAATGTCTTTGTTATGAATTATGAAGAAAAAAAAGTTAAAAATGAAATGATTAATGCTAAAAGAGAATCAAAGAACAGAGATGCTGCACAACAAGCTTTTATTGTAGGAGTATTGTCTCAATCTGGATATGAAGTAAATATCAATAGACTATATAAAAGAGGAAATATGACATATCAAATGTTTACAATTAACAATGTTAAAAAAGACGATAAGGTTGTGTTTGATGCTTCTCATCTTGAATTTGAATATGATGGACTAAAAGAAAAGAGACAATATCTTGATGCTATAACAAATAATTATCTTATTGAGCTTCTTAATAAAAGTGGTGTTATAGTTGAAGAAAGAAAAACAAGAAAAGTTATTAAACCAAATAGTATTGCTATGAAAAGGTTAAATTCTGTTACTATTAATGGTAAATTCTTTGGATTTAGACATATTAATGAAATTGGATGTCATTTTAATCAAATTATTCGATCAAGAACATCAACAAAGAGTGGTTCTGTAGTTCTTCCATATGATGTTTCTTTTGAGTGTCCTAATTTGTCTTCAATTCGAAGTGAGTCATGTTAAAACAAATACTAATAAATGATGTATTTAATTTTATTATTATTATTTTTTTTTGATTTGTTTTGTTTTTCAATTTTTTTAAAGTAAACATATTTCAGAAGTGATTTTACTTTTCATCACCAATTTTTTTTTGAGGTAAATATTTTATTTTTAAAAAATTCCAACAAATAACAATAATAAATCATTAATTACATCCTGCACAACCTGTAACAGGAATATGATGTACTTGTGTAT
This sequence comes from Entamoeba nuttalli P19, assembly GCF_000257125.1. Taxonomy (NCBI): domain Eukaryota; phylum Evosea; order Mastigamoebida; family Endamoebidae; genus Entamoeba; species Entamoeba nuttalli. The sequence continues at coordinate 2,372 of NW_008577435.1, forward strand.
TTTGTATACTTCCTAAACGATGACCACCTTCTGGGTTATGGGTTCTATTTCCATTTCCAATTTGGGGGTGACGATATTCAACCTGTCCAGAAAAATCAAGTAATGACGCAAAGCTACTCGATTAATACTTTAAATACTTGTTAGAAAAAGAAACAAACTATAAAAAGACTAAGTCTGTTATTGTAATGAAAATATCTGTGAGTGCCATTTGAATATTCTTATCAACTAAAATAAGAGATGAACTAAAA
>NW_008577436.1:0-8783 GCF_000257125.1 Entamoeba nuttalli P19
ACTAATTAAAGAATTAAAAAATGAGATTGATAATGTTAAAGAAATAAAAAACATTGTAATACAAAACATGATAGATTTTATTGAAGATTTATCATAACACAAACAAACACACTCATTAGAAATGCTAGAAGAATGTTTGAAAATATTAATAATCTCCCTTGGGTCAATAACAATAGAAAGCACGTCTATTAATACTTGATTGATGATTTTTATTTTTTATTCTTTCTTTTATTTCTGTTATTATTCATTCTTCTGGATATTATAGATGAATTATAGTCTTTTCACATACAAGAAAGAATGTGAATGATAATACAATTTGATTATTATCTTAATCAAAACAATACTTGAAAGGGATGAAGATAAACATATGTATAATTTTTATGTCAATACTAAAACAGCTTCTTAATAAGATTAATAATTTGTTATGATTTTTATTCAATTTAGCTGAAGATTGTCTCTTCTCGATCAATTTCTCATAGACTAGTAAATGTTTAATTCATTTCTAAGACCTATTTCAAATAGCGTTTGAATTCTATATTTTTAACTTTGCTACATCTTTGATCAATACCTTTTCAAAAAATTCCTTTTATTAACAAGACAATCCCAACAAAACAACTTTCAATTGAAACAGTTAATTCATTGTACAGATATGGAGAGAAATCATCTTTACTTTTCTTAATTGAGTCATCAGATTTAAACACTTTAGGTTGGTCAAACAGAAAATATTCTAAAAGAAGATATTATTGTCAGTTATCCTATTTTTAACAACATCTCAAGTGAAACCTTGATAGTTGTTTTGGATCTATACCATATGCTAATAATAGTAAATTTCCATGTAACTCTCGAATTTGTTGTTAATTAAAATTGATTAATTATTTTTGACATTGTTTTTAATAAGGAAGGAAGATAAAAATGAGTGGTTATAATTAAAATCTTCAAAGAAAGATATGGAAGTAGAAACAATCACAAAGTTAAAAGTGAATAAAGAAAACAAAAGGAAGTAATTCAATAGTACCAAAATGATAAACTATTGATGAAGAAGAATAACTATTTATGAACAAAACACAGAGAAAATAGAATATTAGCTTTAAGAAATTATAACGTGTATTGAAAAAGACTAAGAACTGATATAATAGAAAACTAAAAGAAGAGTTTATAAGGTATTGTATTTTATTAGAATACAATAAAATTAAATTAAGACTTTAGAAATATCAATAAACCAGTTAATATATTGACAATTAATTCATTAATGATACTTGAAATATTCGTGTTTATTGTAGGTGTTAGTAGATTTTAAGAAATCTAAAAGAATCTAAATTAAAAAAAAGAAGACTTTAGATACGTCTGATGTTATTGAAAGACTAAACAATTTAAATGATACTTAAAATGGAAAATGATTTATACAAAAGTGATTATCCAATATTGGTTAAATAATTAAAAGATGTTTTTGTCTTAATGACTCAAGACAATATTCTAAATAAATCTATTGACTACTTTTGTAATAACAAAAGAATCCGAACTACAAACAAATTATGAAGCCATATTTAGCTCATTGTTTAGATATTTTGCTAAAGAAGTTAGACTTACAAGTGACTTTATTGAAAGAAGACTTGAGACATTTCTTTTGTAAGGCAACTTTAGCGTTTAAATCGAAAAGAAAATGGTTCTATGATATATAAAGATAAAGATAAAAGGAGTTTTATATGAATTTAATCAAAGAAGGTAAAGTATAGATGTTGAAAATCTACAACGATTGAAAAAGGAAATAAGAATAACATAAATTATAATTTTTTGTCAATTAACTTTTTCTTTTATTTTGATGTTTATATTTGACGAAAAATCAAAATTGGTCGAAAATTTAGGAAAAAAGAGAGTTCTTTGTTTTTAAGTATGTTTTAAATATGGATTTACACAAAAATTCTTTTGGTTGCAATAAATTTATTGAAATGAAAAGAAAAATTATCTTAAAATATTCATGCCAATAATGAATGAGTTAAATGTTTGTTGCTGTAGTTCTTTTAGATGGGAAGTTTGTTAAAGAAGAATTTAGTGTAAGTTAACAAAATAGGTTTGTGTAGCTCAGCTCCAACCCAGTGAATTTCAGTGTTGGGGAGAAAAAGTTGGTGGGTCTATAAGGACATGGAAAAAAAGATATTTTGTATTAAAAGATAGAAGAATATGGTACTTTTCATCATGTAAAGACAAAGCAGCAAAGGGGTATATTGATGTTCCAGTAGGAACAGAAGTTAATGATGTTTCAGGAGCCAAAATTGCTAAACATAAACCATTTGCTATGACAATCAATTCAAAAGGACCAAAGTTTGTTTTTAATGATTTTCTTCTTCATTACTTTTGAGTAATAATTTATATGATTTCTTCAGAAGATCTTAAAATGATAAGATTCTATCATATCTTCGAATTTATAGATGGTAATAACTCTAAAAATTCTCTTCTTGACACTAAAAAAATTTAACTCATCTTTTTAGGGGTTATAGACTTTTTGTTATTATTTGCGATAATGAAACTGACTTTAAAAACTTCTTTGAACATATAAAGGCTCAAACTCATGAACAAAAAGTTCCTGTTTCTCGTATTATTCCAACAAGCATTGTTCCATCTTCAATGATTCAAACTCCTTCTCTTCAACCAGGTGCTCTTTTAAATATTGATGCAAATATGGCTAATTATATAACAAGTGATGGAAGAAAAAATTTGGAACATGTAAAAAATTATTTTAGTTGGGTAGATTCTGATGACAATTTAACTAAATATTGGAAATATTGGACAGATAACCTTCCGACAAAAACTTCTAAACAACCATTATTAAAAGGTGAAGCAGTTCATTATACAATTTCTGTTTCTTCAAAGGCTGATCATTTAAAATGGAGAGCATTTGGAAACCAAAGACCAATGATTAATCCAATGGCAAACTTTTTTATTGGTGTTGGAGTACAACAAGAAGAAATTGAACGTATAGATGAATTTGGGAGCCTTGTTAGACCTCAAATTATTGGTTCTATGATTGAAATTACTAAAAATTTTGGAATGAGTGAAAATTGGTTTTTTGCAGGAAAATTTGATATTTCATTAATTAGACAATTATCAGAAGATGGGAGTTTTACTGATAGATTATTTGAATGGTTAGCTGAATCTCATATTACTGAATTTTGTCAGTTTGGAAGAGAAGTCAACGAAAATCCTCCTGTTCAATCAACTTTTCATTTTTTAATTGAAGGAGAAATGTCATCCAGAGTTAATAAACTACTTCGTGCTACTCAAAAATTTGGATTTCCACCAATTCCAAATCCTATACTAAATATTTTTAAAGGATTGAATCAGTATTATACTTACTTTGTCTTTGGTGTGACTCTTTGTAATCAAGGATTCGTTAGATTTTCTGCTATGATTGCTGACCCTACAGATGACGTTGTTTTATCGTTATTAGACGCAGTTCGTGTTCCTCAAGAAACAAGAAAGATTCATTTATCTTTATTAAAAGACCATACAATTTCTGTTCGTTATGTAGAGTATTCATACCTTAAAAATGGGTGTGGTCGTGGAACTTTTAATGAAGGTTCAGACGTCTATGTTCAATATTATTTTGGTTCAGATGCTCAATAAGTTTCATTGTTCAATTGTAATTTTACTCTCATTTTAAATTCTTTCACTTTTTATTTATTTTTTATGGTTTATTATAATTTATTTTTTCTTATGAAAAATAATACTTACATAAAAAAGTATTAATTCTAAGAAAGATTTTATTTATTTAACTATAAGAAAAAAAAAATAAAAAGTTAAAAGAAAAAAATTAAACAAAAAAAAGAGTTTTCTTCTTTCTTCCAAAGAATGAAAAAAAAAAAAAGAAAAGAAAAATTGAGATAAATTGGAAAAAATCGGGAAATTAAGTATTGAATGAAGAAATAAAAAAAGGGTTAAAGGAAGGAAGGAAAGTTGATAGAAACTTAAAAGAAACTTAAAAGAAACAGAAACAAAAGATGGCTGAACAACAAGAACCAATTATTGATTGTAGTGCTGCATTAGAAGGAAGATTAAATTATTTTAATGAACTTGAGAAAAAATATAAAGAAGAAGAATTAAAGAAGTCTAAAGAAATTACAATCAAATATAAGGATATGACCTTCCAAGGTAAGTCATTTGTCACTTCACCACAAGAGTTTATTAAAGATCTTGTTGAAAAAGGAGAAATTACAAAAGAAAATCCAGTTTTTGTTGCTAAAGTTAATGGTAAATTATGGGATCTTATTAGACCATTTGAAGAAGACTCCACTGTTGAATATCTTGGTTTTGATAATCAAGAAGCTCATGACGTTTTTTGGCATTCATCTGCCCATCTTCTTGGAGAAGCTATGGAAACACAATACAAGTGTTATCTTCACACCGGACCAGCAACTGCTATTGATTTCTTCTATGACTGTAAAATGAATGGAGCTATTTCTGCAGCTGATTTTAAAAAGTTACAAAGTCTTATTGAAGGGTATGTTAGAGAACATCAAGTCTTTACTAGAATTGAAATTACTAAAGAAGAAGCTTTAAAAATGTTTGCTTATAATCCATATAAAGTTAAAATTATTGAAAAATTACCAGAAGGATCTACTATTACTGCTTACAAAAATGGTTCTTTTGTTGATCTTTGTAGAGGACCACATTTAGCTAATGCTGCTAGTATTAAAGCTATTAAAATCTTATCTTCAGGATCAGTTCATTTGGATGGAACTGCTACTGGAGATTTATTACAAAGAATTCATGCTGTTTCATTCCCAACAAAAGATTTATTAAAAGAATATATTAAAAGAGCAGAAGAAGCAGATAAACGAGATCATAGATTAATTGGAAGACAACAAGATCTTTTCTTCTTCCATGTTCTTTCACCAGGAAGTTGTTTCTGGTTACCACATGGAACAAGAATTTATAATAAGTTAGTTGCTTTAATGAGAGCTGAGTATAGAGTTCTTGGATATCAAGAAGTTATTACTCCAAATATTTTCCTTTCTACCTTATGGGAAACTTCTGGACATTGGCAACATTATAAAGATGATATGTTCTCTTTTGAATGTGAAAAACAAACTTTTGCTCTTAAACCAATGAATTGTCCAGGCCATTGTGTTATGTTTGCTAGTAAAAAGAGATCCTATAGAGAACTTCCATTAAGATATGCAGAATTTGGTGTATTACATAGAAATGAATTAACAGGAGCACTTCATGGACTTACAAGAGTAAGAAGATTTGTTCAAGATGATTCACATATTTTCTGTACAATGGATCAAATTGAGTCAGAAGTTACTGGAGTTTTGAATTTAATGAAAAAAATATATAAAATATTTGGATTTAAGACTGAAATTGCTTTAAGTACAAGAAATGAAAAGAAGTTTATGGGAGAAATTGAAACATGGAATAAAGCAGAAGCAATGTTAACTCAAGTACTTAATGATTCTCATTTACCATTTGTTATTAATGCAGGAGATGGAGCATTTTATGGACCAAAGATTGATATTAGAATTGAAGATGCCCTTGGAAGAAAACATCAAGTTGCAACTGTTCAATTAGATTTCCAATTACCATTAAGATTTAAATTAGATTATATGAGTGAAGATCCAAATCAACCATTAAAAACACCAGTTATGGTTCATAGAGCAGTTTTAGGATCAATTGAAAGATTTACTGCTATTTTAACAGAACATCTCGCAGGTAAATGGCCATTCTGGTTATCACCAAGACAAGTTATGGTATGTACAGTTTCAGAGAAGTATAATGAATATGGAGCTAAAGTTACTAAAGAATTAAATGACGCAGGATTTTATGCAGACCTTGATGACAGTGATAATAAATTACCAAAGAAAATTAGAAATGCTCAAGTTGCACAATATAACTTTATCTTAGTTATTGGAGAAGAAGAATTAGTTTCAAATTCAGTCAATGTTAGAACTAGAGAAAATAAAGTTGAAGGAAAAGTAGAATTTAATGAATTCATTAAACATTTAAAACAACTTGAAGCTGACAAGCAATAAGCAAAAAAATTAATGAAAATTCAAATTTTTTTTTTTTTTGAAAAAATCATCATATTTATTAAATGAGTTTAATTTTATTTGAACTAGTTAAATTCATTTAAAGATATTTATTTAAATGTCAAATAAAAGAAACGTTGATCAGTTTTTAATATCTTTAAATAATTTATCTAAGTCTTTAGAAGTAAAACATTTCAATTTTGAAATTGATTTGTTTAATGAATCATTTAAAGAAATTACTAGAATTAATGAAAATATTGGTCATATTAAAACATTAGAAGAAAAAGATCAAATTATTCTGAATACTAATTTATTAGTGGCAAGTACTTTTAGATCATTTGTAAAACAATTTAAAGAAATAATTGCTAAAGATAAATCAAATTTACAAAAAGTTCTGAATGTTGTACAAGGTAAAGAAGTATTAGAAAGAAGTGAATATTATAATCAAGGAAGAAAGTCATTTGAAAGAGTTAGGTTTTTATTAAAACAATTATCATTTCTTGAAATAACTAGAAATTTTATTGTTGGTTTAATTAGTTCTTATTCTCCTAAACCTATTGATAAAAATGTTCCTATTGAAAAACAAAAAGAACTTCGTTCTATGATTTATTTGTTATTTAGTGTTTCAAATGAATTAACAAAATTTAATGAAAATAATTTTAAACTCGTTGGAAGACATATTGAGTTTACTGTTATTTGTGATAAAGAAGTATTAAGAAAATATATTAAAGAAAAAAGGTTAATTACAAATGAATTTATTGTAAATGAAACAATAGTAAATAAATTAGAAAAAGAATCTATTAAAGAAGAAGTTTGTAATTTATCAAGAATAGATGGATATGGATTTCTTGGATCTTCTTTTGATTTTATTATTGACGCTTTTGAAAAAGAAATAAATGATACATTACCTGAAGGATTTAGCTTCTCCTTTAATAAACAAAATAACAAAGAAGAATATTCTGCAGAATTAAAACGAAGTCAACTTGTTAATGGTAAAGTAGTTATTGAATTAACACGATTCAATAATTTTAAACAAACCAAAACGTCATTTACACTTCAACAAGTTGATAAATATAAATTCAAATATTATGGTAAAGGTGAAGGGTCTTCATTATTTGGACTAAAACCATTTGACATTGAAATTACTATTAGTACTACCCAAGATAAATGTAAATTATTTGGAATTTCATCTCCATGTTTTTCACAGAGAAACAGTAATAAAATATTTATTTCTTCAAGTACTTTATCAGTATCTACGGAATGTATTCAGTTTGATAATGTTACTTTTTTAGATGCAAGTAATAGCGACATCGATTCTTTTGTAATGGAACAACCTGAGGTGTGTGTTCAATTAATTGTTTTTAAACATGATTTATCTTTTGAAATAAATGGAGATGATTTGATTTATACATTGACAATGTTATCAAAATTTGAAGGAAGGAATATGATACTTGCACTGGAAGATACTTTTATGAACCAAATACTTTTAGATTTCATGTTGACAAATGGTTGTACTTATGTATATAAAGGAGTAACATTTTTTGTTCAACAAAATGTTTGCACTCATAACATAAAGATTAAGGTTAAATTGTTAGATAAAATAGATACTGATTCTAAAACAATTTGTACATGAATAAAATATTAACCTAATAAAAAATTATTAAATAAAATTATTATAAATCTCCTTAATTCATCTAGACGTGTATTGGAATAATATGACTCTCTTTATTACCCGTAATTGTATGGATCTATTCTTTTATTTATTTCTTTTTTTGTTTTTTTTTTCTTTGACATTAAAGTGCTTGAAATAAATATTATAAATTACTTAAGGTTAAAAATATAAAAGATATTATAGTACAAGAAGGTGAGACATAAACCAATAACCAAGTTAAGTGGCGGAGCAATGAATAAGAATTAGTATCCTTAAACTAGAATGTCAAAGCCTATATCATACAAGTTATTGACTTAATAATAATTATTATAACCATCATAAGAATACCAATGTACCGGCGCTACTAGTTTTGTTTGTCATTTTAATAATCAGTTATATCATAGTAATATGTAAAAAATAATTTTGATAAAGAAAAGAAATAAATGTTATAATAAGATACAAAAAAGACATAAACAACACAAAACATACAGAAAATTCGTGAAAAAAGAATCAAAATAGTAAATTTATACAATCTTGAATGAATATAATTTTAAGAATATGTAAATAATAGATAAGAAAATCTCATTTAAAATTTATCAACATAGTCATTAATAAATGGTTTACGTGATATTAGACTCAACTAAAATAGTAAAATCAGAATTAAAAATAAAATAAAATGGAAAGAAATGAATATAATAATAAAATATGAATAAGTAATGATGTTGGACTGATAATTATTATTTATTTATAAAACTAATATATATTGCCATAAAATGTAGAATATAAAATATGAAATTAATGATTCAGACTATGATATAATAATGAATTAAATCATATACATAAATATATTAAGTATTATATTTTTAATGAAAAGAATGAATATTCCAAAGAAAAAGTACTTAATTAAGTTTCAGTAGATATTGATTTTTTCTATTTCACTTTGCTCAGAAGATATTATTTCATTCATTCTCTTTAAATTATTGTTTACAATATACTTCTATATCTCTGTATTCTTATATATTATCTTCACATTATTTAATTGAGTATTTCATATTATTATTTATTATATCTTTTATCAATATTGGCAACGAAAAAAGCAAATAATTGAA
>NW_008577437.1:0-8561 GCF_000257125.1 Entamoeba nuttalli P19
ATTTTTTTTAATAATTTTTATGTTTTTTAATAATTTTTTATATTTTGTTTTTCAGATTCTTTTTTTATAAACCCTCGTTTTATGATTTAAAAAAGTTTGAATTTGAGTTGAAATCGTATTGGGTTAATAAAAATAGTTTTTTAAGTATAGTACTAGAATAATATATTTTATTATAAATATAATTTTAAAGAATAATGAAACAGTAAATAATTAAATTTCTTGTTATACAACAAACTTCATAATCAAAGAGTAATGTATGAAAAAACGGGAAATTCTAGTAATGATTAGTAGTAGTTAATAATTTCTATTTATTCTAAAAAAAAATTGAAAAATTGACAACGAGTTGAAATGTAAGAAACGTATGTGTGTTTCGAGTGAACAGAAAGTTCTATTTGTCTTATTGTTGTGAAGGAAGAGAAAAGGACGGAAAAAAGAAACGGTTATCTAATCGAAGGGTATTTAAAGGATCTTCAACTCTTCTTTATAACTTAAATGAGACGGTCATATCTTTCAGTTTTTGAGCCAGCATCTCCAACAAGTTTTGAAGTGTTTGATGGAAAGAATCCAAGAAAAAGAGTTCAAAGAAAGAAAAGATGGTGTCAGGCTATTAAAATGAATGCTGTAAAAAAGTTTTATGAATTAGGTTTAACGAAAGCAGTTCGTGTATTAATTGAACAACATCCAGAGCAATACAAAGATTTAACTCCATCAACATTACAATATTGGGTTCAAATGCTATCTCCAGTTCTTACAACTAATTAATTAAATAGGTAGTAAAGCTAAGTTTAATACTAATGTAATTTATTTTTCTTTGTTTAAATTGAATTAAATTTATTATAGAAGTTGTTTTGTATGACGTTAATACTAATTTTGTTGTTTCATTCAAATTTTACGATTAACAAGATTTCGGCAAAAGAATATTAAATAACAAAAGAATAAAATAATTAGATAACAAAAATGTAGAATTAGAAACAACAAAAAACACTTTAAAATAATCAGACTTCAAATAGAAAGTAAAGACCTTTGAAAATGTTAAAATTATTTAGAAAAACCCTGTTATAACTGCCAATATAATTCTATGAAACCTGAACACCCTTACAACCCCTTTGTTACTACCCCAAGAACTTCATTAAGACGTAGACCGATATATGCATTAACATTAGATATTTCATTGACATATAAGAATGAAAATATACAACAAATAACACAAAAAAGTAAAAAAGTTTTATCACGAATGATAGAACCATTTCATAATGGTGGGAAAGACAATGCAAATTATGAACTAATTATTTCTGTTGATGATAATATTGGTTCTGCTTTTTCTAAAGAGTTTGTTTAGAAATACTTCTAGATAATTGTGGAAATAAATTAAATGAGACTAATTATTTTTGTAGAGGTGAGACATGTTGTTTTATTCCACAATCAAGGTATGTTGTGATCTCTGCACTTGGAAGTGGTACTTTTGGACAAGTTTTAAAATGTAGGAATTGTCAAGATAATAGTCTTGTAGCAGTTAAAATACTTAAATCAAAACCAGTGTTCTTTAGACAAGGAATGCTTGAAATTGCTGTATTAACTGTTTTAAGAGATTTGGTTGATCCTGACAATAAATATCACACTGTTAAAATGTTAGATTATTTTCTGTTTCATGGACATGTTTGTATTGTCACAGAATTGTTATCAATTAATTTATATGATATGTTAAGAAGTAACAAAAATAATGGAATGGGATTAACATTTAATAGACATGTTTTAAGACAATTATTAGAATCACTTCATGGGTTAACTACAATGAATATTATACATTGTGACGTTAAAACAGAAAATGTATTATTAGTTCAAAATACAAGTGACATTAAATTGATTGATTTCGGTTCAGCTTGTTTTGAAAGATCTACATTATACACATATATACAATCAAGACATTATCGTGCAATAGAAATTATTTTAGGATTACCTTATTCATGTGCAATAGATATGTGGTCATTTGGTTGTGTTGCAGCAGAACTTTTCTTGGGAATTCCATTATTTCCAGGGGAAAATGAGTATAATCAACTTGCTAAGATTATTGATATGTTAGGACCAATTCCGGATTATCTTCTTCGTAAAGGAACAAAAACTGAAAAATACTTTAACATGGTTCAAAAGGGAAATGAAGTTACCTTTAAAATAAAACCTCCTGAACAATTTGAAAAAGAAAATAATTGTAAATTACAAGAAAATAGAAAGTATTTCAGATATAAAACTCTTGAACAAATTTGTCAACATGTTCCTATGCATCGAAATGCTTTTGTTCATGATAATGATCAAGTTTGGAGGGCATTATTACATGATTTTTTAAAGAAAACATTAGAGTATGATCCAGCTAAAAGATTAACACCATCAGAAGCATTAACCCATCCTTTTATTAAATCAAAAACAAAGCAAGAACTTTTAACTTTACCATTACCATTAGTTCCACAAGATATTCCTTTAGAAGATGTTGTTAGAAAGGTATATGGAGGTCAATACACTTTAAATTATCTTCAATCTAGAGACAAGTTTTTTTCTGTTCCTCATAATTATTTTACAGCATTCATTCGTTCTCTAAAATGTGGATATGTTATGAACATACTTCATATTAATCCTTTTCATTTTAAACCTTTAAAAGTTATTGGCAGAACAACATTCTCATGGCACAATATGGCAGAAGATGAATCACTTATTTCTTGGGGGTCTTCTAATTCAGATTCTGAAGACCCTTCTCGAGCTCGTTCTGCTTCTTCACTTCAATCACCAAGTACTTCTCAATCACCACGATTATCATTAAGACCTCCACCAAATGATCCACGAAGATTAACAACAATGGTTCGTGATTTTGGATATTTTGCATCACATGAAAGATATAATAATTACTAACAACATAAATATACACCATTTTGTAACTATGAAATAAAAATATAATTGTAATTGTTTTATATATCAGATTTATTTATTTTTGTTTTTTTTCACAAAAAAGTTTTCCTTTAATTCAATCCACTTAAAAACGGATTTTTAACAAAAATAATAAAACTAGTCCCTTTTTGTTCGTTTGGCTTCTTTTTGATCTTAAATATCAGTACGCATCCTCTTCAATGGAAGATAAATCAATTTTAAAACAATATATTCCAATATTGACTGGTATTCCGTATGATGAAAATATTGCCTTAGACTCTATTATTTATTCACTAAGGGATGACATTGCTTCATTATTTACATTAAAATCTATTTCTGTTACATTTTTTTCTACTTTAAAACATTTATTAACTCTTAATAATATGATGAAATTTGATTATTTAGCAATAAGAAATTTAATCATTACTTTAAGGCAAATCAAACCATTAGATACTGAAGGACTTGCGGCTAATCCATTATTTGTATCTGGTGTTGATATACTTACTTCAATTATTAAATATCATACTTCTCAACAAGTTATTCAAGATTTAATTAATTTTTACAATGAAATTCCACCAATTCATTCTTCTTCATTATTAGATTGTCTTATTACAAAAAATAATAATTCTTCAGAAGTATATTATTCATTGAATGGGGTTGCTTCTTTTATTTCTACTGTAATCAAAATTGATTCAATCCCACAAGAATGTTATACTATTTATACTCAAATTAGATTTCATGACATTCATCCTTTAGCCACTCCTTGTATTTTTTCTTTTAATGCTAATAATTATTATTTTTCTCTTTCTATAGATGGAACAACACATTTTTTAGAATTAGAAATTAATGTTGTAGCTTCTTCTGATGTATCATCTGTTACACCATCAATCACACATATCAGAAATACATATAAAACAGAATTAAAAGTACTTCCAGATAAATGGAATGAAATTTCGTTAGTTCATTCACATGACTCTAATTCTATGAAAATTATTCTCAACGGTGAGTCATCAAGTGGTTTTGGTGTTCCTTATTTTTCTTCTAAACAAAAACAAGCAATTATTTCTATTGGAGGTTTGGACTCTAAGACATACTCTTATTTTAATGGAGATATTAGTTCATTAGCATGGTATTTCAATCAACTCACTCCTAGTGGTGTACCTAGTTTATTATTATCACCAAAGCATTATGCATCAATACCTAGTCATTCTTTTATTAAACCATTAAAGTCAATGAAGAATAGAGTTGTTTCTAAAGAAATTAAAATAATAGAGTATACAATTTGTACCCCAACTAATATTCTTGTTGTTGTAACACGGTCTTTAAGTGATGTGTTTTCAACATATGGAGGGGTATCAGTTTTTTTACCACTTCTCAGGAGTGGTTCTAATACTAAAGTTACCACAAATATTGGTAAAATTCTTCAATTATTTTTACATTGTAAAGTAATTGATAAACGAGTTGCAATCACTTTAATTGTTGAAACAACAAAAATTGCTCAAAACTATTTGGTTTCAACGTCTATCATAGATGACTTTATTAGTTTGTGTTTATCTTTGATATCAAGAGGACATTCTGCTATAACATTAATTCCGTTATTATTAGATATCAGGTTATGGAGAGGAATTGAATATCTATTTGAATATTATATAAAACAAATCATTTTAAGATGTTCTTCTATTGATAAAGGCTTAGTAAAAGGAGCATTAACACCTGAAATTATATTATCTATTTTAACTGATAAAATATGTTCTTCTAATGAGAATTGGAAATGGAAATATCTAACTCATCTTTCAAGTTATTTAACTCCAACAGCTCTTGGAACAGTTTTCTGTATACTTCAAAACCCTCATTTATCCGTTAGTGCAATAGAAAATAGTGTAGGAATAATATTTTATTTGTTAAAGAGATATGGCAATTTATCTTCCACTTTAAATGAATATATTGATGTTTTTATAACATTGGCACAAACTTCTAAGACAACCTCTTTATTGGTTTGTAAAATGTTTTCTTTACTTCAGCCTACATCAGACCAACTAAATCAAATTTGCAATGTCTTAAAAAAATATACATTTGATTATGAAGTCTATTCTTCATTAATGCAATGTGTCTCAACATTAGTAACTGTTCCATTTAACTCATTTAGTTCAGCCCAAATAGAGACTATTCAAAATCCATATTTCTTGTATATTTTGTTTACTTTATTAACCACAACTTATTGTATAGAAAATAAAATCATTGATGACCTTATTTTATTTTCATCAGAAATCCTTCATTCTATACCATCAAATTTGATTATTGAATTACTTAAACTAATTAAGAGCCAATTTAGTGGATTTACTTCTATAGATACTAACAACATAAAGTATAATAGTACTTGTAAATTGATGAAATTTTTAACTAATGTCATTATTGCTCGAGGTTATGATACTCTTCACATTGTCATTTCTTTCTTTATTTCACAAGTAACAAATTTGAATGATCTTTATATAATATCTTATTCATTCTTAAATAGTATTATTAATAAAATTAATGACATCTCAGCTGTTTGTTATATAGAATTAATTGCATTTATGTCATTTGTTAACTACCAAAAAGAAATTCCTATTGTGTTAATTAATGAATATGTTAAGGCAATTCCTTATAATTACTTTGTTACAATGAATACACTTCGTTCCAAAAAGGAATATGAATCACTTTTTTATCTTCAAAGTTATATTTTCATACAATGTCTTGATGAATTTACATTATCTATGATTCTTCAGTTGTACCCTCCCTATATCCCTCTAAGTTTTTGTGAGTTGATTATTCAAGCAACCAAACTCAATCCTAAACTACTTCAAATTTCATTAAACAACTTTTCATCTGTAACAACTTCTGTTGAATATCAAAGGTTAATAGAACAATCGAAAAATCCATCTAATTCTGTTACTAATTCATCATTAAAACAATTCATTAATTCTATTATTCTAAAATATAAAGAAAATCATAAATTAATTGTAACTGAACCAGTGTCAATACCTCTTGTTAATTGTTCAGTTTCTTTATTACCAATTGAAGGACATTACACTGACATAATTACAATTGATAAAATCAAACAAAATGAAATTGCTAAATGTTATAGAAAAACAATGAGATTAGCTGCCTTATGTAATCCATTCTTTCAACTTTCATCAACAGTATTTATTGGATTTATTACTAAGTTTTTATATCCAACAAACCCAATATTCTTAACTAAAAGAGTTACAGAACCTCCAACAAAATTACTTTCATATGAAAACCTTTATATCCCTGATAAATCACAATTTAGTAATATTCCGTATCAAGGAGTTGATGCTATTGATTGTGTTATTATTAAAACATCAAATAGTATTTGTTGTAAAATGACGTTCAACAATGAGCTAAAAGAAATTAAGCTATGGCAGTTAAATACATACCATGTCATTCAAGTAGATGATATAAGAGAAATATTTCCACGAGTACATAATGAGGTGTTATGTGCTATAGAATTAATTCAAAGAAGAGGATGCCCGTATTTTATATCATTTGAAAATGAAAAAACATACAGTATTGCTATGCAAAAACTTAATTTATTCCTTGAAAAGTTCAAGTCAAACGTTACTATAATTACTCCAAATAAAGTTAATGGGTTTTATCTCAAACTATGGGTTGATGGATTATTATCTACATATGAATACATATCTGTATTAAATTGTTATTCAACAAGAAGTTTAGAATCTGTGGATATGTATTACGTCTTTCCATCAGTTGAAGACAGTAAAATAACATCAAATGTAAATGAAAGTTTTATAGAACACTCAGCAAATACTTGTTGTTTATTGTATACTCATATGCCATTTACTAGGATATTACCATTGTTTCAATTAAGAGTTGAACAACCACCAACAACAGTAAGGGATATTAGACTAATTACATGTAATTGTGTCCCACAAGTTTACGCATCACAAAAAATATATTCAGGAATGGGAGGGTCTGAAGATGGTATTTGTTATGGTAATAAACCAACTCTTACAAAAAGTTCTAATTTGAGAAGTATTCAGTTAGCCCAAAGCCCAAAGTTTGGTTCAAGTGCATTAGAAGTTGTTTATAAAAAAAGAAAAGAACTAGAGTCACCTGATATACAAAAAAAACTTGGAGAATGGTTAAATATAAACTTTGGTAAGAAGAGTCTTACTCCAATAAATAATATTATTCTTAAAAGAAAAAAGTGTATTGATTTCTCTTATAACAAGAAAAGTAAAGAAACAAAAATTAGTGTTACCAAAGAAAATCAATACTTAACATCTTCTGTTATTGCGATGAATATTCAAAGAAATCTTATTATACAAACAGAGACTAATGATATTATAACAGGAGAAGGAAAAGATGTTAGAACAAAAGTTGTTAATAATAAAAGTGAATGTAAAAGAATAATTTGTTGTGATAGATTTAAAAATCGGGTGATTGCTTCATATCAACTTAATGCCGATGTTATTACATTAACTTGGAAAGATCATATTAATACTATTAAAATAGAAAGTATAATTTCTAGTTGTTATTTAATGGAAACAGAATATATTACAGATTTAGAAATGTTTATTATAACTAAAGCAGGAAGTATTATAATATACCGAATCTTTTTAGATGATAGGAATAACGAATTAAAAGTAAATTTGGCATTTACTATTTGTGTGGGTGAAAAAATTAAACACTTCTCTGCTTGTACTTCATTTGGTTATATGGTTTGTAGTTGCTCATCAACAATAGCGTCATATTCTCTTCATGATGGAGCACCTATATATATTGTACCAACTTCAAGCAAACTCTTCTGTTGTTCAGCACAAGGTCAAGTTTATGGAATATCAGGAAATGTAATAACATGCCATGACAGGTATGGTGAAATGTATAACATCTTTGAATTGAATCATCTAAAAACAAACAAACCATTAAAAATTGGTTGTTTAACTTGTGGGTATGAAGACATTATTTTCATTGCTACAAATTATGAAGTTATTGCATTAATTAATAGAATTACATCATTTGATGTACTAGAAACAATTCAAGTAAACCAGTATTATGCAAATTATTCTATTGTTGATCTTCTTGTTCAACCAACTATTGGAACTGCTTTTAATCCATCAACATGGAACGTTTATCTTCAACTAGTAAATAATGAAAATATGATATCTACTTATTGTACACTTCACGTAGATTGTTTTAAGATAGTAACATTGAAATGAACATTGTATTTTTAATTACAATTTACTTCCACTTTCTTTCAACTTTCGTTTTTCTACTAAAATGAAATGACTTTCTCAATTTTATAATAACAAAACTAATAATGGATGAAAGTTTCTACTTTTAGAACTTATTATTTTAGTTTGCATTAATTTGAATGATTGAAATACACCGAAATGACAGAAAAAATGTTTTTCTTCCTCATTCTAATGAAAGCCTTGTCAACAATAGATACAGAAAAGACACTAAACTCGGAGAAGGTACTTATGGTGAAGTTTGTAAAGCTGTTGATATTTTGTCAAATACCTTTGTTGCTCTCAAGAAAGTTAAAGCTGACCAAGAAGAAGAAGGAGTACCTTCTACAGCACTAAGAGAAATAGCAATCTTAAGAGATATTTCACATCCTAATA
>NW_008577438.1:0-335 GCF_000257125.1 Entamoeba nuttalli P19
ATAAACAAATAAATGATATTAATAAAAGAAAATGAAAAATTGAATGAAACAGAATATAAAAATAAGAGATACGTAACAAAAAATAATTTCCAAAAAACACGTCTAAACAAAGAAAAGAGAAAAATAAATTGATATTATTAGAACAATCATATTCCAAGTAAAAGTGTGTTTATTGATTTATTCAATAGACTCGATTTCTCTTAAAATATTTATGTTTAAATCAACATAATGAATCAATATTTAATTTATCATCACACAAGAACAAAGAAATATATAAAGTGATGTTAATAATATTAAAACTAAGATTCTTATTTTGAATTACTTTTTTGACTTAT
>NW_008577439.1:0-455 GCF_000257125.1 Entamoeba nuttalli P19
TCTACAACTTGTTTAATCCAATCATAAAATTTTAATTCTTTAAAAGCACCACCATCTGCTTCCATTAACATTGACCATCCTTGTGATTGAAGATAATCAAAACAAATAAGTTGTTCTGGACAATACCTTGGTGGTCTAATTCGTTCTTTAGCAATTTGTCCAAATGATATTCCTGTTAATCCATCATTAACACTTTTAAAAAATCCTACAATTCCATCTAATGGTTTTACAACAATTCCTGCAGCACCAACTAATGCACCGCCAATAAATCCTGCTGGTGCTAATTGTTTCTTTTGTGTTCCAGCAAGATCAGTAAGTCCAACAGAAGTTTTCCAAACACCTTTAACTCCACGAGCAACAGAACTAACAAGATTTTTTGTACCATCTTTTATAGAATATTCAAACGTAGATTGTTGTGCTTTTACTAAACTATCAGGAACATCTTTTCTAGGAAT
>NW_008577440.1:0-205 GCF_000257125.1 Entamoeba nuttalli P19
CATCTCTTTTCATCTTCTTTGTACCTCTATGTTTCTAGTTTATTCTTAGTTTTCTTTAAATTTAACCTCTCCTTTTTCAATTTAACTTCTATCTCCATAAACTATCCAAACACAATGTTATAATTTCTTTTTGTAGTCATTTTAATTTATAGAAACTTGTCCCTTTGTGAATATCATATTTGTTATCTTCATATGGATGTTTCTT
>NW_008577441.1:0-2748 GCF_000257125.1 Entamoeba nuttalli P19
ATGGAATGAAGGAGAATACGAAGAAATATTCAAGAAGTAAGAAGGTAAGAGAAAAAGCTAAAGAAGAATTTCTCTCAATAATTAATTTATTGCTTAATAATTTGAAATAAAAATAAGTTTTTTCTTTTCAATTTTTAATTCAATTACCATTTCTTATAGCTGAAAAGTGGAACAAGACCTTGATATTGTAAAACGGTCATAATGTATACACCTGCATGTTCATATACATCAGGCATTGATGCCATAACAGGATCTCCACTTATTCCATCAACAGCTTCACCACAAGGAATAAAATCAGGTCCAGTATGATCAATCATCCATTGGAGTCTATTAGCTGTTAAAGACTTATGTCCATCAATCTCATCAGCTAACATTTCAGCCCAACTCATAAACATAGTAGTTATACCCCATGGTGGACTAGCCTCTCCAGCTTCTTTACCAGCTGGATTAAATTTAGACATAAAGAAATAAGGATCATTATAATAACGTGCAATGCCATATGATAATTTAGTTAAATCACTTCTAATCTTATTTAAGTGTTTTTTAATTCGTTCTTGATTAACTACAATACCACTGAATAACATAGTTGCAGTAGACCCATCAATTACTACTTTTTGTTCTTTACTATCAGACCAAATTGCTTGTACATAATATTGACCTTCTTCATTCCAGAAATATTGATCAAATGAATTGCTAATTTCTTCTGCTCTATTTCTTAAATCATCTGCTCTATTAAAGTCTTTATAAATAAGTTCTTCAATCATAGCAGCGCATAACAATCCATGATGTCCTTGAATTTGAGTAAATGCATAATATTGTGTAGGTAATGAATTTCCAGTCCAACCGTCACTACTTTCTTCCCAAATAGAATAATCAGGTTTAATTAAATTATGATAATCTCTTTGCATTAAGAAATCTTCAAGAGTTCTAATTCTTGCTTTAACTGAGTCACTAAGTAAAAGATCAGTTTTTTTTGTTTGAGTATAATAATAGTAATAAGCTGTCAAAGCAACTCCAACTGAATCATATTGTGGTTCAACAAAATCACTTATTTTGCCAGTGTACCAATCATAACAAGTTGGGAAAAATCCTCCATCTCTTAATTCAGAAGTAGATAACCATTTAAGGAATTTTTCTGCTCCTTCAGTTTCTCCAAGAGCCAACATAATAATTGAAGCAAAAGTAGCATCTCTAGACCAAACTTTATAATAATATAATGGATGATATGATGCAACAAGGGTACCAAGAGTTGGATTTTGAGAATAAAGAAGAGTGAATACGCTTGAATACCACATCTTTTTTTCAGCCTCATTTTTGAAAGATGGTAATTTATAATGAGAGAACTTCTCATCAGAATATGATTTTAATTCTTGGTAATATGATTCCCATGATTTATTAATAATTTCTTTTGATATTTCTTCTGCTTCAGAAATACTATTAGCAAGAGCCCTATATGCAAGAATTGAAACAGTACTACCTGCATTAATAATAACCTCTTTTTGAAGAGCACCAATCATTGATTTAGATGTTTTTGAAGAGACACCATCAAGTCTTCCATTGCTGTTGAAATAGTCTACTGGAGTATATCCTGTAGAATCACCAAAAGAAATTGTATCTGTACCTACAAGTCCAAAAACGACTATAGTATTTTGATAATTGGTATAATCATTTTTATAGTCAAAGTATAATGCTTTAGTTGATGCAATTGATCCTCCAATAACATTATTTTCAACACTTGAAGAATTAACATAATCAAATAAGTTAAATTTTAGTGGAGAATTACCAGTATTAGTTATATCATATTTTTCAAGAACTATGTGTTTATTTGGAACTACCATATATCTTTTAGTAATAGATGCATCAATTTGAAGAGAATTTAAAGCATAATATTTAATATTAAATAAATATTCTCCTGGATACTCAATACTATTTGATCCAACAAATTGGAATGGATTTGAAAATTTCTTTCCATTAACTTGAAATGCAAATCCATCACCTTGAATAAGGTTTTGAGTATAACCATTTCCATTCCATCGTAATTGACAAAGACCAGATGGTCTACTTCCTTTAAAATTAGCGCTATCAACATTTGCACACCACGTTGTAATCATATCTTTAAAATTAGTTAATCCATATGATGGATTAGGTCTCCATGCAAAAGCAAGGGCAATAAGAAGAAATATAAGCATCTGAATTTATAAGTTGATTTTTATGTTTAAATAAGCACAAAAAAAAAACAAGTTGTTCCAATTATTTTCTTTAATGAAGAGTCAAGTATAATTGAAATATTATTCTAATATAAATTATGTTTAATTTATATACTTTTATGAAGAGTTTTCTATAAAATTCTAATATATTCTATCTCTGAACAAATATTGAATTTTCTTGAAAATTTTATACTTTCATTGTTAATTCTTGTAATGAATCTTGTTTT
This sequence comes from Entamoeba nuttalli P19, assembly GCF_000257125.1. NCBI lineage: Eukaryota > Evosea > Mastigamoebida > Endamoebidae > Entamoeba > Entamoeba nuttalli. The sequence continues at coordinate 2,435 of NW_008577441.1, forward strand.
TAGAATTGATATTCATATGATGATATATAACACACTAAAGTTGTTATTCTTTTTTCTTATAAATAAATTATAATTTCAATTTATTTATTCCATGGTATTATTTGACATATTGGTATTAGTAATATAAATATTCTTTCATCTAAAGACACTTTCTTCAAGTAAAATTATTTACTAGTTATAACCTATTGACGTCAATGAAATTAAGAATAAAAATACAATGATTTCAAATAAAAATTCACACAAAAATATTAATATTCTATAACACTTTGTTATTATATAATATAGTAAATTTGTAAAATATATTTTATAATGAA
>NW_008577442.1:0-1740 GCF_000257125.1 Entamoeba nuttalli P19
AATACTTAATTAATTACTTTTTATTTTATTCATTTTATTATTTTCTTAACTATGTTGATTTATCTCTTTTTCTTAGTGGGTTTTCTATCTTCTGTTTGAATGAATATTAAAACTAAAGAAATAACATTTTTCAAAAGAATAACAAAAATTCAATTTAAACTTCATAGTCTTAAAGAAAAAAAGAATGTTTAAATAAAACTATTACATACACTAATAAAGATATTAATGTCATTTATTAATGAAAAAAAAAGATAAACGAAAATAAATGAAAGGTTGATAAAAAAAGACAAATTATCTTGACATTGGCCTACCACTATCATTCATAGTTTCAACATTAACAAGTGGCTCTTCCTCCATTTTCTTTTCTTCTTTCCTAAAGAAAGGATTGAGTTCTTTAATAATACCACTTTGAAAGAATGGATGAGCAAGAGCTTCTCTAGGAGTAATTCTTATATTAGGATCAAAAGAAAGCATTTTAAGACATAAATCACAGAACTTTTCAAGTTCATCTCTTTCCATTCGTTCACCTGGAGTTCTTGTTAAAGGGCCACCAATATCAACACCAATAATGTTTCGTAATTTCTTTTTCTTATTATAAAGAGGTTGAAGAGTTGGATGGAAGTCATAATTTTCATCATTTTCATGAGGAATAAATAATTTTCTTGCACGATGACTTTCTTTTATCATTGAATTAGGAGGCATTCCAAGTAGTGCTCCCATCATTACAAGTAATTCAACTTCAGAACGAGCTGGAAATAATGGTTCAGTTGTAAGTAATTCTGGTAAAATACAACCTAAAGACCACATATCTATTGGATGAGAATAAGGTAATCCCATAACTACTTCAGGTGAACGATAATATCTAGATTGGATATATTTGTACATATGAGTAGATGGTGTACATGAAGAACCAAAATCAATAATTTTAATATCAGCTTTATTTGGTGATACTAAAACAATATTTTCAGGTTTTAAGTCACAATGAATTACTCTAATATCGGGTTGTTGTAAAAAATGTAATGCACTTAATATTTGAAATGCAAATCTTCTTACTAATGATATCCCTAATGAGCCATTCTTTTTCATTAAAAAATCATATAAATTGTATGAAAGTAATTCAAATACCATACAAAAATGTCCACTTAAATTGAAAGTATCTTTTAAACGAACAATTTTAGAGTTGTTTGTTTGATCACGAGAATTTAATAAATATAATATTTGAACTTCTAATTTCGCTTGTTCATAAAAATTTTTATCTTTTCTTATTACTTTTAAAGCAACTTGTTCTCCTGTTAATAAATCAATCGATTGAATTACTTGTCCAAATGATCCTTTTCCAAGTCCTTTTATTAATTGGTATCTATTTGCTAATACTTCATTAATTCTCCAAAGTAAATGTCCATCTTTATCTACTCTTGTTTTAGCTTTATTTTGTGTATTTCTCTTTTGCTCTTTGCAACATAAATATGTATTTTGAATTTCATGAGTAAGTAGTAATGTTAGAGGTTTTTGTACTTGTGAAATACAACTCATCCTCTTTGTAAGATAAAACCTTTTTTAGTTTTATTTTAATCATTGGGAAACAAACAGTCCATTAAAAATAATATTTTTTAAAATAGAAAAATTAAAATTTCTTCCAAAAAAAAAAATTAAATAGAATAAAAGCTTACTTCTATAAACCTTTTTTTAATTCTTTTTTAGATTATTTTTACCCCCTTTTTTTTTATTAATCAGTTTAAA
>NW_008577443.1:0-856 GCF_000257125.1 Entamoeba nuttalli P19
GATAATATCAAGGAATAGTGTTTCTTTAAGTAGTGTAGAAGATAAAGGAGATGAATCATAATCATTATATTATGGATATACTCTCCTTAAAACAACAATACAAAGAATGAGAAATTATTATATTACTCATTAAAATCAAAATAAATATCAGACAGCGACTTAAATGAGAACTATTTAAGTCGAGCATGCTTGAAAAAAACATTTTTTCAATAGAAATAAAGCATGTTGAAGAAACTGGTTTACTCACTTCTCAACATGATGAAAACATAAAGACAAGGTTAATCATAATTAATTTATTTTTATGTTATTATTCTTAAGATAGAATATAGCACATCTGAAACACCACATAACCCATAATATAATTTATATTTTAACTCACTGTTATTATTTGGTTATGACAGTATCTTTGAATATGAAAAGTATTAATTAATATTACAAATTTTGCATCAATTTATTATGGTTGGATATTTCATATTGTAATATAAAAATTGATATTTAATAATAAAGAAAATAAGAAATAAATATGGAAGTATTATTCAATGAAAATGATAAAGTAAAGTGTGGTTATGAATAAAAGAAAAATAGTCACAATAATATAGTAGGAATGAAATACTTTCTTCTCTCATTCATAAATTAAATTAAAGAAAATTGATATTATTTAAAATTAAAATAGAAATCAAGCTAAAGTTAAAAAGAAGATACAAACAGAAAGAAAATTGAGAAAAGCTTAATAAGAAGAAATAAAACAATGAAATGATTTCATCAGGAAACAAAAAAAACGCAAATAATTGAAAATGAAGAGAGATAAATATATAAAAGAATAATTGAAAGAAAGATATAAAAGAATAAAAAGAAA